>NC_143264.1:54971871-55273794 GCF_984573655.1 Nuphar pumila | reverse complement strand
GTTTTACATTTAAAAATCTTTTCAAAATTACAACGATTTAAAAGAAGACATCAAATTTTTGGCGCCGTTGCCGGGGAACGGCGTAATATTAGTATTCACTTTATTGCCTAGTGTTTGCTTTGCATTTAGGTTTAGAACCACGTATGTGCATATCTTAGAGAAGAGCTTACTTTTCTGCACAGCCCACCTATTAGGATTCCCTTAGAGGTGACTGTGTACGATTGGTACCGTACACATAGATTTTATATTTCTTTGCATAATCTCTGTTATGTGTAACTGCGTGGTGTTTGTTTAGTTTTTGTTGTTTTTAGTTTACTCGCTTTGTGGTTTGCGTGGTTTGGCCGCTTAGTGCGTTAGTTAGGTAGAAAACCAAAGTTAGGACGTGAGCTACACCGGTCTACTCTAAGGTGTATGCAAGGGCGACGCTCACTTGACCCTGAGCTGGTAGAACCATTTGAGGACCCCGAGTCCCTTATTAGGAGAGCCCAGAGATCTGCAACCATGGCTGAGAATCAGCAGATTACTCATCCCCTTAGGGAGTACTTCATGCCTAACACCTATTCTCCCGCCTCCTGCATCACAAGACCTGATGTAGGAGCAAACCATTTTGAGATAAAGGCCAGTGTGATCCAATTGTTACCCTCGTTTTATGGCCTTAGCAATGAAGACCCATATCGTCACCTCGATGAATTTTTAGAGATTTGCTCGACAGTGCGAATCAACAACTTTGGAGATGACGCGATGAGGTTGACCTTGTTCCCCTTCTCTCTGAAGGACAAAGCGAAGAGTTGGTTAAAATCATTAGATATTGTTCGAATTACCACTTGGGAACATATGCAAAGAGAATTTTTAAAGAAATATTTCCCAATTGGTAAAACGAACCAGTTTCGTAAAGCGATAACCAGTTTTTCCCAAATTGAAGAACAGTTTCATGAGTCATGGGAGAGATTGAAAGATCTACTCCGCAAGTGTCCCCACCACCAGGTGCCTCGCTGGCAACTGGTGCAATATTTCTATGACGGTCTTACTGAAAAGAACCGTCAAATGGTGGATGCCGCGTGTGGGGGCACATTTATGCTCAAAAGTGAGGATGAAGCATGGTCACTTTTTGAGACATTGAGTGAGAATTCGCTGCACCATGCGATAGCCTCACGATTTGATAGGGTTGCACCTGCACAGGATAGCACTAAGAAGGCAGGTATTTTCGAGTTAGGGATGAACCTTGAGTTGAGCAACAAGGTAGACCAACTATCCCAGAAATTAGATCAGTTTTTGTTGGGTCCCTCCCCTGCCATGCAGGTGTGCGCGTTGTGTGCGAGTCCTGCACACCATGTCTTCGAGTGCCCAGTTGCGCCACAATATCCTGAGTTTGTCCAAGAGCAAGCTCAGATGGCTCAAAACTTCGCTAGGCCCGTACCTAATCCATTTTCCAACACTTATAACCCGGGCTGGCGAAATCATCCCAATTTCTCATGGCGCAACTCACAGATCCAACCTCCCAACCCTTCCCATAGTCAACCAAGTCAAGGCGGTTATGCGCCTGGATTTCAAAGATCCAGTTATCCCCCAGTCCAACCTGTTTATACTCAACCCCAGTCTCATGAGCCTTTACATAGTCAATCTTTTGAGGATAAGATTTTGCAAGCTTTGAGCTCACATACCCAGTCTATTGCAAAATTAGAGACTCAAATGGGGCAGCTTGCTGAAGCACTTAGCAGGCGAAGTGAGGGAACATTGCCTAGCCAGCCTATTGTCAACCCTAAGGGAAAGGAACCCATGCGTAGCTTGCATATGACTGATGCACATAAAGAGCAAGCTCAGGTAGTAACCCTTAGGAGTGGGAAACAGTACCAAGCGAGGGAGACTGCAGAAGAAAGAGAGAACATAAGTGAAAAGCAGTCTGTCCCTAATAAATTACCTCAGGAAAGCGAGAAGGTTCTTCCATCTGAGCCTTCACCATCCTACATTCCCAAAGCCCCCTTTCCAGAGGCGTTAGAAAGGCCGAGAGCATTAGGTAAGGCCAGAGTGAACATGCAAGAGATGCTTGAGATATTCAAGCACGTTCAGATAAACCTCCCCTTATTGGATGCTATTCAACAGGTCCCTGCATATGCAAAGTTCCTCAAAGAACTTTGTACGCAGAAAAGGAAGTCGAAGTCCCATGTGCAGAAAAAGATTTATTTAACCGGGCAGGTGAGCGCAGTATTGCAACATCAAACCCCACCTAAGCTCAAGGACCCAGGGACTCCTATCATCTCTTGCGTCATAGGAAACATCACTGTTGGGCGTGCATTGCTCGACCTTGGGGCAAGTGTTAACATCTTGCCGGGTTTCTTTTATGACCAATTTGGATTGAAAGAGATGAAACCTACACCTATGACTCTTCAGCTCGCAGATAGATCTATCAAGATCCCAAGAGGGATAATTGAAGATGTTTTAGTCAAGGTGGAGGATTGTTATTTCCCTGTCGACTTCGTGATATTAGATATGGAGGGAGTTGATAGTCCACAGCAGACTCCTATTATTCTCGGTCGCCCCTTCCTAGCTACCGCCAATGCGTGCATCAATTGCCGCACTGGTGCGATGGATGTGTCATTCGGAAATAGGAAGATACGGCTAAACATTTTTCGTGCTGCTATGGGGCCTGCTGTTGAGGAGGCTTCTTTCGAGGTTGATGTCATTTAAGACCTCGTAGAAGCAGAATATGCTTGGTTATTGAGTAATTCACCTAATGAGGAGGATAAGGAATCATTAGATGAAGATCATTTAGAATTACGTGAAAATCAGATAGGTGAGTTAAGTTGGATCGAGCACTTTGAGCCATTTAGAGGAAGACAGGACGGGAACATAGTGCGCAATGTCACTGATGACATTATTTTTCATAGAGAGCCCGATTGAGTCTGACTTCATGTCCATTGATCTCATGGACGATGAAGGATTTTTCCAGGGATCCGTCTGGCTGCGGACGTGAAACTTAGCGCTTTATGGGAGGCAACCCATATTCTGTACAGTTTTACATTTGTTAGGATTTGTAGATTTTATTTAGTTTTATTTTCAGTTTTCTATTTTTTCTTGAGTTTCAGGTTTTGTCATGTATACATTGCATTCATTACATTCATAGAATGTGCATTTTTAATTCATGTCAGGTCATTCTACTCTTTTCCCTCATTTATTTCTCTCATGTGCATTCACTTAGTTTCATTCAAGCATGGGGGAGTGCCACTGGGACAGTGTCATTCAAGCATGGGGGAGGGTGTAGAATGCACACCTTGATATTTCTGTTTACGTTCTTGCACATGTTTACACATATCTCATGAAAAGTAGATTTTTAAAGAAAGAGTTTGAACTTATATGAATGTTATTTCAAATCTGATGTTTTTAGAGAATTTTTAAGCCCCACGAAAATTTTTTCTGACATAGATCTAAAAATTATGGTTGTTTATGCGGATTTCGAGGAAATGATGATAGATACATGTTAGAATTTATTTTGAATCATAAATATGAATATGCACAGTGCTATTTTTTGAAAAACTAAGCAAATAAACAAAAGCATAAAAATGAGCTCAAAAAGTGAGAAAACGCATGCGTTAGGTTGTTTGGATAATTCCACAATCCTTAGTAGATGGAACTTAGATGTAAGTTGAAACTTTTAATTCCATTTTCGAAAAGGAGAGTGGAAAACTTTGTGATCCTAAGTAACTGAGAACAGATACAAGTTGAAATATTTGACTCTCATGTTATAAAGGTGAATGAAGGAAGTCACTTTTATGTCTTAGTTGATATTTTTTTTTATGTATTGAAAAAGTATAAAAGATATTGACATTGCACAAGGCATAAAAGCAGACCACACGCAAGCTATAAGAGAAAAATAAGTGCGCAAAAAGAAAAAGCGTGAAAAGAAAAAAAGAGAGGAAATAGCTTAAAAAGAAAGAAAAGTTCAATGCTTAGAAGTGTGATTGAGAAAACCTGTGCAGAAAACATATGAGTGAGGATAAGTAAATAATAATATGTTTTTATTGGATTTTCTAAGAATAAAACATAAATAATCGTGATATTTAGAAAAGTGAAAGAAATTCTTTTTCTGTGGTGGTATATAAAAGATTCTAATTATATTGTGATTTTGAAATAACAGGAAATATTTGTGAAAATAAAGTCTTTAATTACCTACTGCTTATGAGGATGTGTAATATTATGCACACATGACAGAGATGTTTGTGGGTAGCATCACTGCAAACCCTCACGAGACCTTACTCGTCCACTGGGGTAACCCAGAGGTTCAAAGGGCTTGTTGCATGAGCTAAATGCAACAATGATTCCTACGAAAGTGAGTTAGGTGATAGTTTGATTTCTTGCATTTTTCTAGTTTGCTCGAGGACTAGCAAAACATAAGCATGGGGGTATTTGATCATGCATATAATTCAGGGTTTATTAACATTTAAATATGCATGATTGTATGAAATAATGTTTTAAAAACCCAACTTTATGTTAGTTTTCGAGTAAATGTGCTAAAATGATTTAAAAATAGAAAATGCATGAAAAATAGTTTTATTTTACATTTTTATACATATTTTAGTTTTTCTATAATCATAGTAGTTTAGTTTTAGTTTTTTTTAAATAAAATAAAAAAAAATAATAGAGAAAAATATTTTTTTCATTTTAAGTGTTTGTTTTTTTTAACAAAAGAGAAAAAAAATTTAGAATAGTTTTTTTTTTAGTTCTTCATAAATAAGTTTTGTTTTTAAATCTTTGAAAATTTTATATAGTTTTTGATTTTTTTGAAAATTGCAAAAATAAACACAAACCGGTTCACCCGGTTTGCTTTTAAAAAAAAGATAAATAAACAAACCGGCTTGAACCGGTTTGCATTTGTTTCAAACCGGTTCCAGCCGGTTCGTACTTTTAAAACCCCCAAAATCGTAAAAATCGGGGCCTCCTCCATTTTACGCCTGAAACCTCTCCTCTTTCTCCTCTTTCCCCTCTTTCACTCTCGTTCCCTCTTTTCTCACCCTCCTCCACCAACACCGGGCCATTCCTTACCTACCTTCCCTTTCTCCCTCTTTCTCTGTCAAATCCGGCAACCGGCGGTGGTGGAGCTTCCTTCCGGCGACGGCAGCGGTGGTGGAGGTCGCCAGCTTCTTCCCTCAGATTCATTCACGGTGAGTGCTGAGTTCTTCTTTCCTTCTTCTTCTCCTACTTCTTCTCTTTCTTCTTCCTCTTCTTCTTCCTCTTCTTCTTCTTCCTCCGATCTTCTTTTCTTCTTCTTCTTCTTCTTCTTCTTCCGATCTAATTTTTCTTCTTCTACTACTTCTTCTTCTTCAGCTTCGTTAATTGTTTTAATTGATTCTTCAGCTGTGTTGATTGTGAAAAACAGAATAAAAAATTTAAAACAGAAAAAAAAATCAATAGTTGTGTTTCAGAATTTTTTTCTCTGTTCCTTGTCTGATTTGTATTTTGTGAAGTAGTTAGTTAGATCTATATTTTAGTTTTATAAGTAGCTCATTAGTAGTTATTAAATCCTGTTTTTCATTCATCGCATAGAGTAAAGTTCTGTTTTAAGTTTTTTTTTCTTGTCTTTTAAGTAATTTTTTCTGTTTTGATAATTTTTTACTCTGAAATTCTTGTTTTGATCATTGTAATCTCCTATTAGCCTTTGAATTTTCGGTTATTCATACTTTGATTTCCTGTTTACTATCATCTTCTATTTTTCTGTTTTTTATTGTCATGAATTTCCTGTTTTTTTTTATTTCCAGCATATTCATTGAATTTCTGTTAGTTCATGTTATTTTTTCTTCCTTCTTATGTTTTTCTTGCTTTAACATTACGGTTTACAGTTGCTTTTATTTTACAAATTAAATTTCTGTTTTTCATCTTCAGTGAAGTCTTGTTCTAATTTTTTTATTTCATGTTTTGTTTGCATTTGTTTTCCTGTTTTCTTTGAATCTTTGAGTACTGTTTTGTTTTGTTTTTTTCAAATTACAGATTTCCTATTTTGTTGAATCGTTTCTAATTCCTGTTGGTTTAATTCCTTTTCTTTTCTTATTGTCATTTCTTTCATTAAAATTCTGTGTAGTATTTTGTATTTTCTTACTGCATATGTGTGTTTCAAGTCTTGCTTTTCAGATTATAAGTATTCTTGTTTCATATTAATTCTTGTTCTTTATTCATCGTTTCTTGATTTTCATTATTTTCAAATCTTTAGTTGTGTGTTTTCATTAGTTCATTTTCATATGTTTTGATAATTAGATTAGTAGTTAACTGAATTCTCTGTTTTGCTTTAACATGCTTTTGTAAGTAGCATTTAACTAGTTTAGTATAATTTTACTTCTATCTCTGGTACTGCTCGTGTTATTTTGACTTGTGCAGGATAGCACAGGACTGGAGCGGAAGCGATTACGTGACACGAAGTACGAAGAATAAAGTCTTTTTACTTTTTAGTTTAGATTTAGGAATTTAAGTGGGTTTGTAAATATTGCACTTTACGCCCTCTGCGAAGGGTATTCGTTTGTTGTAATAGTTAGTTGTCTTTACTTTTCTTGAATATTTTACATTTGAAATAATTCGGCAATAAAGATTAGTTTAGATTTGTGTACTTGAATACGATATATTACCGTTCCCTGAGTTCGACCCGGTCTCATCCACTAGTGAGAACCGGTTTTTATTATTTGATGTCTGGTTTTCACATGTTTTACATTTAAAAATCTTTTCAAAATTACAACGATTTAAAAGAAGACATCAAAAATCTCTTTCCATCAAGAGATATCCTTTTCAAAAATAATATTTTCTTTTCATATTTTCAGTTGGTTACTCTCCCTCGTAGAGTAAACAACGCAATTGTCACAAATTTGGTGGCGACTCAATCCCTAGTAATGGGATACAATTAAATTTTTAACCTAAATCCTTCCTCTTTGTCAAAATATCTCCAAAAAGTTTCTTTGGTCTAAAAACCTCCATTTTTCCTCCACAGAGAGTTCTGATATTTCAAAAATGGTCACTACAAGAGGGGGAAAAGAAACAGCTCCTCAACTCAGCGACAGTGAGGCGGAAGAGATAAGCTCTCCTAAATCAGTTAGGGGACAGAATCAGAACAAGAAGGATGACATCGACCCCGCTATGTATGATATGTTCCAAAGGATGATGGCGAGGATGATGTCAGAACAAGCTGAGGCCAAGCTGAAAGAGGCAGCTCCTAAAAGCAAGCTGAAGAAGAAGCCTGTGAAAAAGACAATCAGAATCATCAAAAAGAAGGTGCAGCCAGACACTACTTCGGAGGAATCAGAGTCAGTTGAGGAAGAGTCAGAAGAGGAAGAGCAGATTGTCTACAAGCAGAATCCTCCGAAGCGGTCCGTAAAAATAGCTACAGAAGAGCCAGAATCCGTCAACAAGCCCAAGTCTGGGGCTCCAGCAGAGGACCTGATGAGCAAGCAGATGAAGGAAATGAGTCGAGCAATCAAGGACATTCAAGCCAAGGGTAAGGGCAAGCAGACCTACACCGGCGAAGATTTTTATGATGGTCTAGACGGGGATGATAATCTGGAGAATCTTCCCCGCAAGTTTCTCAAATTTGATGGAACTGGCAACCCTAAATCCCATTTAGCCACATTTTATGCAGAGTGCAGCCGTTTCAGGAAAGATAACAGGGCTCTGTTCATCTGTTTTCCCCGCAGTCTGGAGGGAGTAGCAGCCAGATGGTATGCTGATCATGTGAATCCTATCGAACTACGAGAGTTCGATAAGGTAGTAAATATGTTCATTGAGCGTTTTCTATTCAACACTGAGATTTCCCCTACGCTCAATCACCTTTACAACCTAAAGCAGAATGAGACTGAAAGAGCAGGAGAGTTCATCCACAGGTGGAGAAGTACCTGCAACAAGATGAAAGTTCCCATTCATGAGGAGCATGCATTGCAAATAATCCTCAGCAATTTCTCTCAGCCCCTGAGAAGCCTCATTGCCACTTCTCCAGCAAAATCCTTTATCAAGTTGATTGAACGAGCCGAATGGCTCGAGGCAGGAATAGAAAGTGGGCTTTACGAGGGCATGCCTCTTGCCAAAAATATCCAAGATCAGAAAAAGAAAGCGCAGTTCACTCATGCAGCTGGTACCTCTGGCAATGATCTTGATAGCAACAGAAGAAACAGAAATGATAGCAAGAATGGTCAAAACCACGGCGCAACTCAAAGGAAAAAGTCTTCCAAGCAGAATAACAAGCCGTCTCAGTCTAACTTTCCGCAAAAGGAGAAGATAAAGCGCGAAGGTTGGAGTAATGACCGTGAGTTCACTCCTCTAAAGCAAACGCTCGAAGAAGCCCTTGAATTCATACTGGCCAAAGGATTGGTTAAACTCCCAAAAGTCATGGATCCTCCTACGGTCATGGGAAGGTTCACAAATCAGTTCTGCAAGTTCCATCGAGCAGTGGGGCATGACACCGATCACTGCTTCGTCTTCAAAAATATTGTTCAGGATTGCGTCGACAAGAATCTCTTTGCTGAAGATGAGGAGGAAGATGACCTAGCCGTCATGACCAAGTCTCTCCCCGGCTACTCAGAAGACTGAAGATGTCAGAATTCTCCTACCTTTTCCCTTTTTGCCAAGTCATCTTGTAGGGGGCCAGTCAACCCAGTCTGTAACGCCCCGGATTTCCAAAACAAAGCTAAGTTAAAATTTTCATGAATTTCTTTTTTTTTTTTCTTTGCAGCGGAACTTAGAAAAGCTTTTAGCAGCGGAATAAGACGATAATGAGTCGTCAGTTTTAGAAAACTCCGAGCACGTTGCAGGTATGTGACCAAGCAATTCATTGACCACCAAGGTGTTCCATTTTATCGAAAACTCATGTTTATTACAACACTACTGCTTAGAAAAGCAGTGTAGGTTCAATAAAAGGAAGCAGTACAACTCTGTCTAGAGAAACCCTGGAACTCGATGCCGCCTTGCTCCGCATATCGCCACGCAGGTTCAACACCTGAAATCCCCATAAAACGGGGTCAGAACCACTGATGGTCTGGTAAGCATGCAGTCATACATCCATTCAACTCAAATACAATAATGACCACTCAGGGTCGCAATGCGCAATAACGACGCTCAAGCCTCCAAGACTTAGCGTATATCGCAGGAGCCTCCTCAGGGCTATGAGTTGAACATCCGCTCGAGTCTTCATGACTTAGAGCAAGCCTTTTCAGGGCTGTGATTTGAATAGCCGCATAAGTCTCCACGACTTAGCCATGACCTCTTCCGGGTCTCAAAGTGATGTCTAGCTCAAGTCTTCATACTTGGCACATCCGTATCCCACGCATCTAAGGACAACTCCTCGAGCTTCGCTTAGTCGTGCGGATACAACACGGGTCTTTGCCCAGTCGGTCCAGTAGTATACCGAACATGACACCTTCACAAAGGTTATGCAGGACTGACTCAACACGTCATCCACTCATACATTCAAAGCATCGCTGTACCTAGAACTAATGCATTGTTTGATAATTAACCGCTCCCGCCTTTGGTACGCAGGTAGAGCTATTGTCCGGGCATCAACGCGACGTTCTGGGGGTTGATTATTCTATGTATTTTAGATACCCCAGAGGCCTGTTGACCCTATCCATAGTAGGGCAGTGTGTTTCAACTGGGAGAATCCTACTAGGCCCATATTCGGATGCATCCTCTACTTGCAGTAGTTGGGTTCAATCCTTAGATCTTAAGGATAACCACGACCCCAAAACCCATGAGTGACTGAGGCCATCGTGGACTCTATCAGGTCCAAAGTAAAATACATGTCACTCAAGGCTGTACCATCACTGTCATTCCACAGTGAGCATAATTCCTGAAGGGGTCTGCCAGTCTTACAATTACTTGGACAGAATCTGCATGCCATTTAGGCAGCCCGTGCTTTCAGCACTACGGGAGTATGTACCCGACCCCATTCAGTCTGCCCCAACACAGTCATTACTGAGGGGGTACCCCTAACACGATTTTCAACCGCGGGGTATGTGCGACCTTAAGTCTTATTCATATGCATGCAGAACACCGCTCTTTGGCACTTCGGCCACCACGAGCATCACACCTCTTTGGGTGGAAACAACACACTCTGGCTCTTCGGCCCTTACGAGTCTGGTTGTGTAACCGTTCTCAATGAGCATGCATATGACTCGATCTAAATAGATCGGCTACTCGGCGTATTTTTACGCAACGAGTCCAAACCTAGCCAAGGTGCAACCTCTACTCCGGCTCAGCGGCCCTTACGAGCAAGGTGCCCTTGCAGGCACAAGGATACGAGCCGATCTGGCATCGTTCCATCAACGGACATCATTATGCCGTTCCATTGGTTCCGGCAGCTCTTCTGCCGACCATTTCGTCAGCACCTCCCCTGCTCTACCGGCAGTGGTGCGACGAACCCTTCTACGTTGTAGAGGGCAAACCATGAACTGGGTAGCACTCTGCTATATGTCAGAGTATCCTGCTACGTTCTTTCTGAGCTATTCATAGCTTTTTTAGAAATTTCAGCAGCACTTCCTCTCTTTTACGGAGAAAGCGTGCGTTTCTTTTATCCATTTCAGCGGCATCTCCCCTCTTTGGTAGGAAATCGCCACGCTTAATTCGAGAAATGGATGCGCACCGTTGTGCGTACTTTGCATCCATCAAGGTTGCAGGAACCCTTGGCCATAGCCAGGCCATACGAAATTGACTTAGTCATTACGTAAAGAGCATTTTGCCAAAAACCGAAGCCTTTCCAATAGGGGCTTCATTCGTCAAGCAGAATCTTGAACGAGGAGCGGTCAAGGAATCGCATTGGCGATTTGGAGTTGATCTCCATTTGAACGCTCATTTATGCGCCATATATGTAGTATAAGCAGAAGCCTGTGCTTTATACAGCGGCGGCGTAAAGAAATGCATATACTATTGTTCAGGGTGTGTAACTGAACGAAATATTCTACATATATAACAAAGCAGAAGCCTTGGCATCGTTCGACGCGACGGCGTAAGTAAATACATTGCAGAAAGCAGGAGCCTTGGCATCGTTCGACGCGACGGCGTAAGTAAATGCATAATCGGAAGTGCAGTAATCGGAAGTGTAGAAAACAGGGAGCCTTGGCATCATACGACGCGACGGCAAAGGTAAATTACATAGCCTGTGCGATATAAGACGCGTCGGCAGAATCAGCAGATATATACCTAGATCCGCATCCAACGATAGTTACGAGGCGAGCGGGTGAACACCGAAGTGTCCTAAAGGGCTCAACCAAGAACTAAAGCGAGATACCATTTTGAAGAACGCATATACTGCGTGTTTGAACATAGATATATCCGACGATAGTTACGAGACGAGCGGGTGAACACCGAAGTGTCCAAAAAGGGCTCAATCAAGAACTAAAGCAAGATACTACTTCAGAAAGTATATTCTATATACAAACAGTCAAATACTTGAGAGAGATGGATCAACGAAGCGAACTTACTTCAAATCGTGGAAGAAACGGCTCCGGGTTGCTTCTTTGGCTTCGAGCCTTCCTTCGAGAGGTCAGACTAAGTCAGATGAAGCTGACTTAGTTGAGAAAGAGGTAGAGTAGGTTAAGCTACTAAACCTAAGTGGTTTGAACCAAACAGGGTTCGATCCAAGTCAACTGGGTTCAGCAGGTTCGAACTCAGCTCAAGTAGGCTAAGTCTGGGTTCAGAAATCCAAACCGGAATCTGGACCAAAAAGGACTTTGACTTTGACTTTAAACCCAACTAGGTTCAAGTCAAGTCAACTGGGTTTGGACCAGGTCAAGTGGGTTCAGACCCAGGTCAGGTGGGTTAGGACCAGGTCAGGCAGGCTCAGGCTAAGTCAGGCAGGCTTAGACCAGGTCAGGTGGGCTCAAGTGGGCTAGGCTAGGTAGGGGAGGTTTAGGAGAGAGAGAGAAGGCAAGAGAGAGAGGGGGGGTCGATTTTTATGAGAAGAGAGAGAGTGGGGAGGGCTATTTATAGCCCAAGCCCACCTCCTCTTGGGAATTTTCATCCCCCTTCTACCCCCTTGGCTTCTTTTTAATTCCAAGAGGTTCCTTGGTGTGGGGCCCACTTGGATATTCCATGGGATATTTTTGTGGGTCCCACCAGATATTTTTTGAGGAATATTTCTGTGGGTCCCACCAATATTTCCGTGGGTCCCGCAAGAATTTTGGGTTTCCGGCGATTTTTTCTGAAAAATTCTGAGTACGCCATTTTCTTCGTATTGACGTAACTAAGAAAGTTGGCTCGTACGAATCTATTGATTTCGTTTAGTTAGGAAGTTATGGCTTCCCGAGTGTTTGAGCATATATTCGCAATTCGACGAATATCCTAAGTATAACTGGCTCGCAGGAATTGATTCGTTTCGCATTCTGAGAAGAAATGCTATTTTTACCGGTAAATGCCTCATGAATTTTATTCAGATATTTTCTGAAAAATTGCGGGTCTTACATCATTACCCCCTTAAAGGAATTTCGTCCGCGAAATTCAGCTAAGAGTACAAGGTGAAGAGTTCAGGATATTTATCCCGCATATCCGATTCGGGCTCCCAAGTGCAATCATCGATTCCATGATGCTGCCACCTCACTTTAACAAGTGGAATGACCTTCGTTCTTAACACTTGCTCCCGTCGGTCCATGATCTCCACTGGCCTTTCTTCTACCGTCATATCTTCTCGGATGTCAATGTCTTCATGTTGAATGACGTGAGAAGGATCATGAACGTACTTTCGAAGCATTGATACGTGAAATACATCATGTATTTGTGCGTATTGTGGTGGCAATGCTACTCGGTAGGCAGTCTCTCCGATTCGGCTCAAAACTTCGAAGGGACCAACGAATCTGGGGCTGAGCTTCCCCTTCTTTCCAAAACGAAACACACTCTTGGTTGGAGAGACCTTGATAAAAACCTTATCTCCAACCGCAAAAGCGAGTTCCCTACGCCGCTGATCGGCGTAGCTCTTCTGTCGACTCTGAGCAGTCAGTAGCTTCTTTCTGATCATGTGGACTTGCTCAGTATAATGCTGCAACACAATGGGCGAGTCCAAGGTTCGCTCACCCACTTCACCCCAATGGATTGGTGATCTACAGGGTCGTCCATACAAGGCTTCATACGGTGCCATCCCAATGCTAGTGTGGTGGCTATTATTATAAGTAAATTCAGCCAACGCTAGGTGGGAATCCCAATCACCTTTCCATTCCAGCATACAGGCTCTTAGCATATCTTCAAGAGTCTGTATGGTTCGTTCTGATTGCCCATCTGTTTGGGGATGGAATGCTGTACTGAACTTGAGTTTCGTCCCCAGGGCTCTCTGAAGCTGCTCCCAAAAGTGAGAGGTGAACTTCGGGTCACGATCGGATATGATCGAAATCGGCACTCTATGGAGTCTAACGATTTCCCGAATGTAGATCCCTGCCAATCGTTCAGTTGAGTATCGAGTGTTGATTGGCAGGAAGTGAGCAGACTTGGTGAGTCTGTCCACGATCACCCATATCGAATCGTGTTGTCTCTTGGATCGAGGCAATCCAACGATGAAATCCATCGTAATGCCTTCCCATTTCCATTCTGGAATCTCGATCCGTTGCATCTTTCCACCAGGGCGCTGATGTTCGATCTTAACTTGCTGGCAGATCAAACACTTCGAGACAAACGTAGCCACATCACGTTTCATACCCCTCCACCAGTACTTTCTCTGTAAATCTCTGAACATCTTCGTACCTCCAGGGTGAATGGTGTACTTGCTATTATGAGCCTCCTGGAGTACTTCCTGTCTTAGCTCAGGGTTATTTGGAACCCAAATTCTTTCTTCCATCCATATTCCTCCATCTTCTTTCAAATGGAAGAAAGTGTTATCTTTTTCAGCACGAGCTTTCAATTCCAAGTACTGGGGATCCTTGAACTGTTCGGCTACGATGCGATCGAGGAACTCAATGTGGATCGTCAAACATGACATTTGGATTCTACCTGAATCAGCCAAAAATGGCTTCCACTTGACGAAATCCTCCATCAACTTCCATTGTCCGGTTAGGCTGGCCAGAGTGCCAACAGTCTTACGACTAAGGGCATCTGCTACAACATTCGCCTTTCCAGGGTGATAGGAAAGCGTGAATTCATAGTCTTTGAGGAATTCCAGCCATCGCCGTTGCCGCATATTGAGTTCTTTTTGAGAAAAGAGGTATTTTAGGCTTTTATGGTCCGACATGACCTCAAATTTCTCTCCATAAAGGTAGTGTCGCCAGATTTTAAGCGCGAACACTACCGCGGCAAGCTCCAAGTCGTGGGTTGGATAGTTTTTCTCATGGACCCTCAACTGTCGTGATGCATAGGCGATTACTTTGCCATGCTGCATCAACACACAACCCAGACCTGTTCCTGAGGCATCGGTATAAGCAACGAAGCCTCCCTGACCAGAAGGTAAGGTAAGGACAGAGGCAGTGGTAAGCCTCTGTTTGAGAACCTCAAAGCACTCCTTACACTGGTCAGTCCATTCAAACTTGACTCCCTTTTTAAGTAATTTCGTCATCGGTACGGCGATTCGGGAGAAGTCTTGTATGAACTTCCGATAATATCCGGCAAGTCCAAGGAAGCTACGGACCTCAGTGATATTTTCTGGCTGCTTCCAGTCCATCACAGCTTCCACCTTCGCAGGATCCACTGCGATTCCATCTTTTGAGATCACATGACCAAGGAACATCACTTTGTCTAGCCAGAATTCACATTTTGAAAACTTAGCATAGAGTTGGTTATCTTGAAGGGTTTTCAAGACGATTTTCAAGTGCTCCACGTGTTGTTCCTTGTTCTCAGAATATACGAGAATGTCATCAATAAAAACGATGACAAAGCTATCCAAATATGGTCTGAATATCCGGTTCATTAGATCCATAAAGGCAGCAGGCGCATTAGTGAGTCCGAAGGGCATTACTACGAACTCATAATGGCCGTATCTCGTTCTGAAGGCTGTCTTGGGTATATCCTCTTCCTTTACTCTGAGCTGATGGTACCCAGACCTGAGGTCGATCTTGGAGAACACCCTCGCTGTTCTGAGTTGATCGAATAAGTCCTCAATCCGAGGCAACGGGTACTTATTTTTAACAGTTGCCTGGTTAAGCATCCGATAATCGATGCATAACCGAAGGGATCCATCCTTCTTCTTTACAAATAGTACCGGGGCTTCCCACGGTGACACACTCGGTCGGATGAACCCTTGTTCCATCAGTTCTTCCAACTGACACTTCAACTCACTGAGTTCAGCTGGCGCCATTCGATACAGGGCTTTGGATATCGGCGTTGTTCCAGGTAAGGATTGAATTCCAAATTCAACCTCACGAAGTGGCGGAAGTCCTGGCAATTCCTCAGGAAACACATCGGGAAACTCCCGCACCACTTCCAAACTCTCAAGGGGTTGGTCATTGGATTTTTCCACCGAGAGACTCAACAGGAAGGCCACACAACCCTTCCTAAGGTATTTTTGTACCTTAAGTGCTGATATGAGCCTTTTCTGTGGAACTGGTTTGGATAACCGGTACTCCATCTTAGGCAATCCGGGTCGAGATAGAATCACTCTGCCCTCGCGGCACAGAATCTTGGCATTATTCTGAGCCAACCAATTCATTCCCAGAATGACATCGTACTGTACCATATCGATCAGGATGGCGTCAGTAGGCAAGTGTTGCCCTGCTATCTCAATATCCAAATTTTTCACACACCGGATACATTTGGTGCGTGAACCCAACGGGTTATATACTTTGATCATTTTATCAATCGGTTGCACCGAAGCGTGGAGTTGTTCGGTGAAATCGTCAGAGATAAACGTATGAGTAGCACCACAATCAAACAAGACGTAAGCTGCATGTCCATTAACAGGTACGGTGCCTTCAATCAGGTCACCATTTTCGACTTGTTCAGTCGTTACAGCATATACACGACCTGCAGCAGGCCTTTGTTCTACTCTAGGTGGAGGTCGTTGAAACTGAGAACGTTGTGGTGCTGGTCGAGAGGGTCCGACAGATCCGGCACTACTCCTCTGTTCATCTGCAGCCTTCTTGGCGCAATCCCTTATAAAGTGGCCCATCTTGCCACAATACAAGCACCCACCAATGTCACGAGGACATGGCTTTCCGGGGTGGTTCATACGACACCTTGGGCAGCTGAAGTTGGACGACTGACCATTCTGAGTTGTGTTCTGTCTTGGCCTCACGACTTGCTGAGTGTTGTTCCCTCCTTGGAACTTCTTCTTTTGAAAGGGTTGTCGTGAACCCTGGCCACTTGGGAATGTCCTTTTACGATTCCCACCATTCACTATGGGCTTCTTTGCTATGATCACTTTAGATCGTGCCCAATCCTCTTGGATTTTTGAAGCTGCTGCTACCGCAGCCTGAAAAGTCGAAGGCATGCTTGTTATCACTCGAGATCGCAGCCCTTCGCGCAGACCATTCACATATTTATCGGCCCTTTCTTGGTCTGTTTCGAACAATCGAGAGCAGTAGCGCTCTAGATTCTGAAATTTGGTGGTATAGTCCATTAGACTCATACCGCCCTGTTCCAACTCCAGAAACTCCATCTTTTTCTTGTTTCTGGAATGCAACGGGAAGTAGTTATCCATAAAAGTCCTCCGAAAGTCAGTCCAAGGAATGACTTCGACTTGTGAGAACTGGATAAGTTTAGTGGTATCCCACCACTTCCGTGCATTATCTTTTAATCGATACGTGCCAAAGTTGGTCTTCTTCTCTTCTGGTACTCCCAGTACTGAGAAGGCACGTTCTGTCTCTTCGATCCAACTCTCCGCGAGCTCAGGATCGGCTCTGCCAATGAAAACTGGCGGGTCAAGCTTGAGGAACTTCTCATAAGTCACTCCTCCCAGGTGCTCGTTTCGTGGTGCGACTGGTTCTGGCCTCGTTTCACGGATGGCGGTAACCAGGTTGTTGAGTGTCTCCAACAGGAATCCTTGCGTATGGGACTCCTCGCTTGGTATGGTTCTCCTCGTCGTAGGAGTCATTTATCTATGCACACACAAGCACTTGTTTTTAGTTTCTCGATGTATATGAGGAAGTAAAAAGCTTTATTTACTTAATATACATCACATTTACACAAGCATTGCCTTAAACAAAACGTCATGCCGTACTGGCAGACTTTAGGCGTTGAGAAACTATATACATGAGTCTACTGACTCCAAAACATCACCAGTCTCTTTAAGACTTGGATTTCTTTGATGAAGACGAACTCCAAAAGGTCCATCTATTGCCACATGGCCTTGGTGCAGGTACTACTAGCTTTGGCTTGGGCGGCACTTCCGCACTAGCAAGCGAATACTGGGGATATATGAGAGACTCCAGTCCACTTTCCCAGTCAGCAAGATCAAGACTCTGGGAGTCTGGAATAATGATTGGCGAACAGAAAGAATCCCCTCTTTTGTTCCTGCCATTTACGCTCGGCATATGTGATGCCGGATGGTAGCTTGGCGAGTGATAGACTTCTGCAGGGAAGTTCAAATCAAAATCCCTCAGCCTTGGTAATTCATCAAAAGATGTTGGGGTATGGTTGCTCCCAACACTAGAGTGATGCGGTCCACTGACACGCGAAGTCTCATCCCTGAGACCCTTTGAAGCCCGCCGACCCATATCGGCGGTATATTTCCTTTGGCATTCGTTGGCGGAATGCCCATCTTCGCCACAGTATTGGCAGTCTTGGACTTCATACGGGCATATCCACTCATCGTGCATGACCTTGCAGCGATAGCAATATCCACGCGAGTCATGAGTTGCCATCTATACAAAGATGCACCCAGATCAGAACAAAAGTATAAAAACATATACTTACAGTGCGATATCGGTACCATGACGGATCTTGAACCAGGTTTCTCAGACTCATGCTCTGATACCAATTCTGTAACGCCCCGGATTTCCAAAACAAAGTTAAGTTAAAATTTTCATGAATTTCTTTTTTTTTTTTCTTTGCAGCGGAACTTAGAAAAGCTTTTAGCAGCGGAATAAGACGATAATGAGTCGTCGGTTTTAGAAAACTCCGAGCACGTTGCAGGTATGTGGCCAAGCAATTCATTGACCACTAAGGTGTTCCATTTTATCGAAAACTCATGTTTATTACAACACTACTGCTTAGAAAAGCAGTGTAGGTTCAATAAAAGGAAGCAGTACAACTCTGTCTAGAGAAACCCTGGAACTCGATGCCGCCTTGCTCCGCATATCGCCACGCAGGTTCAACACCTGAAATCCCCATAAAACGGGGTCAGAACCACTGATGGTCTGGTAAGCATGCAGTCATACATCCATTCAACTCAAATACAATAATGACCACTCAGGGTCGCAATGCGCAATAACGACGCTCAAGCCTCCAAGACTTAGCGTATATCGCAGGAGCCTCCTCAGGGCTATGAGTTGAACATCCGCTCGAGTCTTCATGACTTAGAGCAAGCCTTTTCAGGGCTGTGATTTGAATAGCCGCATAAGTCTCCACGACTTAGCCATGACCTCTTCCGGGTCTCAAAGTGATGTCTAGCTCAAGTCTTCATACTTGGCACATCCGTATCCCACGCATCTAAGGACAACTCCTCGAGCTTCGCTTAGTCGTGCGGATACAACACGGGTCTTTGCCCAGTCGGTCCAGTAGTATACCGAACATGACACCTTCACAAAGGTTATGCAGGACGGACTCAACACGTCATCCACTCATACATTCAAAGCATCGTTGTACCTAGAACTAATGCATTGTTTGATAATTAACCGCTCCCGCCTTTGGTACGCAGGTAGAGCTATTGTCCGGGCATCAACGCGACGTTCTGGGGGTTGATTATTCTATGTATTTTAGATACCCCAGAGGCCTGTTGACCCTATCCATAGTAGGGCAGTGTGTTTCAACTGGGAGAATCCTACTAGGCCCATATTCGGATGCATTCTCTACTTGCAGTAGTTGGGTTCATTCCTTAGATCTTAAGGATAACCACGACCCCAAAACCCATGAGTGACTGAGGCCATCGTGGACTCTATCAGGTCCAAAGTAAAATACATGTCACTCAAGGCTGTACCATCACTGTCATTCCACAGTGAGCATAATTCCTGAAGGGGTCTGCCAGTCTTACAATTACTTGGACAGAATCTGCATGCCATTTAGGCAGCCCGTGCTTTCAGCACTACGGGAGTATGTACCCGACCCCATTCAGTCTGCCCCAACACAGTCATTACTGAGGGGGTACCCCTAACACGATTTTCAACCGCGGGGTATGTGCGACCTTAAGTCTTATTCATATGCATGCAGAACACCGCTCTTTGGCACTTCGGCCACCACGAGCATCACACCTCTTTGGGTGGAAACAACACACTCTGGCTCTTCGGCCCTTATGAGTCTGGTTGTGTAACCGTTCTCAATGAACATGCATATGACTCGATCTAAATAGATCGGCTACTCGGCGTATTTTTACGGAACGAGTCCAAACCTAGCCAAGGTGCAACCTCTACTCCGGCTCAGCGGCCCTTACGAGCAAGGTGCCCTTGCAGGCATAAGGATACGAGCCGATCTGGCATCGTTCCATCAACGGACATCATTATGCCGTTCCATTGGTTCCGGCAGCTCTTCTGCCGACCATTTCGTCAGCACCTCCCCTGCTCTACCGGCAGTGGTGCGACGAACCCTTCTACGTTGTTGAGGGCAAACCATGAACTGGGTAGCACTCTGCTATATGTCAGAGTATCCTGCTACGTTCTTTCTGAGCTATTCATAGCTTCTTCAGAAATTTCAGCAGCACTTCCTCTCTTTTACGGAGAAAGCGTGTGTTTCTTTTATCCATTTCAGCGGCATCTCCCCTCTTTGGTAGGAAATCGCCACGCTTAATTCGGGAAATGGATGCGCACCGTTGTGCGTACTTTGCATCCATCAAGGTTGCAGGAATCCTTGGCCATAGCCAGGCCATACGAAATTGACTTAGTCATTACGTAAAGAGCATTTTGCCAAAAACCGAAGCCTTTCCAATAGGGGCTTCAATCGTCAAGCAGAATCTTGAACGAGGAGCGGTCAAGGAATCGCATTGGCGATTTGGAGTTGATCTCCATTTGAACGCTCATTTATGCGCCATATATGTAGTATAAGCAGAAGCCTGTGCTTTATACAGCGGCGGCGTAAAGAAATGCATATACTATTGTTCAGGGTGTGTAACTGAACGAAATATTCTACATATATAACAAAGCAGAAGCCTTGGCATCGTTCGACGCGACGGCGTAAGTAAATACATTGCAGAAAGCAGGAGCCTTGGCATCGTTCGATGCGACGGCATAAGTAAATGCATAATCGGAAGTGCAGTAATCGGAAGTGCAGAAAACAGGGAGCCTTGGCATCATACGACGCGACGGCAAAGGTAAATTACATAGCTTGTGCGATATAAGACGCGTCGGCAGAATCAGCAGATATATACCTAGATCCGCATCCAACGATAGTTACGAGGCGAGCGGGTGAACACCGAAGTGTCCTAAAGGGCTCAACCAAGAACTAAAGCGAGATACCATTTTGAAGAACGCATATACTGCGTGTTTGAACATAGATATATCCGACGATAGTTACGAGACGAGCGGGTGAACACCGAAGTGTCCAAAAAGGGCTCAATCAAGAACTAAAGCAAGATACTACTTCAGAAAGTATATTCTATATACAAACAGTCAAATACTTGAGAGAGATGGATCAACGAAGCGAACTTACTTCAAATCGTGGAAGAAACGGCTCCGGGTTGCTTCTTTGGCTTCGAGCCTTCCTTCGAGAGGTCAGACTAAGTCAGATGAAGCTGACTTAGTTGAGAAAGAGGTAGAGTTGGTTAAGCTACTCAACCTAAGTGGTTTGAACCAAACAGGGTTCGATCCAAGTCAACTGGGTTCAGCAGGTTCGAACTCAGCTCAAGTAGGCTAAGTCTGGGTTCAGAAATCCAAACCGGAATCTGGACCAAAAAGGACTTTGACTTTGACTTTAAACCCAACTAGGTTCAAGTCAAGTCAACTGGGTTTGGACCAGGTCAAGTGGGTTCAGACCCAGGTCAGGTGGGTTAGGACCAGGTCAGGCAGGCTCAGGCTAAGTCAGGCAGGCTCAGACCAGGTCAGGTGGGCTCAAGTGGGCTAGGCTAGGTAGGGGAGGTTTAGGAGAGAGAGAGAAGGCAAGAGAGAGAGGGGGGGTCGATTTTTATGAGAAGAGAGAGAGTGGGGAGGGCTATTTATAGCCCAAGCCCACCTCCTCTTGGGAATTTTCATCCCCCTTCTACCCCCTTGGCTTCTTTTTAATTCCAAGAGGTTCCTTGGTGTGGGGCCCACTTGGATATTCCATGGGATATTTTTGTGGGTCCCACCAGATATTTTCTGAGGAATATTTCTGTGGGTCCCACCAATATTTCTGTGGGTCCCGCAAGAATTTCGGGTTTCCGGTGATTTTTTCCGAAAAATTCTGAGTACGCCATTTTCTTCGTATTGACGTAACTAAGAAAGTTGGCTCGTACGAATCTATTGATTTCGTTTAGTTAGGAAGTTATGGCTTCCCGAGTGTTTGAGCATATATTCGCAATTCGACGAATATCCTAAGTATAACTGGCTCGCAGGAATTGATTCGTTTCGCATTCTGAGAAGAAATGCTATTTTTACCGGTAAATGCCTCATGAATTTTATTCAGATATTTTCTGAAAAATTGTGGGTCTTACACAGTCCTTTTGTGACCTTTTGGTCAAAGTGTTTGTAAATATTTTAGTTCTTTGTTATCAGTTTTGCTCGTTAATGAAATGTCAATTTTCCTTTATATCTCTAAATATCCCAATACTTTTTTCCTCTACCACATAGGGGCATTTGCTTTTGAAAATCTATATTTCAAAAATCTCTTCATCAGCTTCTGTTAAAATCACGTCTAAATTCCTGTTCTTTTCAGAATGCGGAACCAATCCTGACATCATTCATGAGAGAAATGATATTACCTATGAGGGCTTTTTCAAAAATCATGAAATTTTTAAAAATCTTTATTATGACCAAGGAGTTCAAATATTCCTTGGTCTAACCTTTGACAAAAAAATCAACCCTCGTGTTGATCATATCTTCAAAAATAAGTTTTTCAAACCATTATATTGAAAGATCAACCCTTATGTTGGTCTTATCTTCCAAAATGAATTTTAAACTTTTATATTCAAAGATCAATCCTTGTGTTGATCTTATCTTTCAAAATGGATTTTAAATCTTTATATTCAAAGATCAACCTTTATGTTGGTCTTATCTTTCAAAATGGATTTCAAATCTTTTTAGATCACCCCTTATCTTTCAAAGTGGATTTCAGAACCTTTATATTCAAAGATCATTCCTTGTATTGATCTTATCTTCCAAAATGGATTTCAAATCTTTTTTTTCAAAAGATCAACCCTTTGCGTTGGTCTTATCCTCCAAAATTGATCTCAAAACTTTTCAAAGATCAACCCTGGCGTTGTTCCTATCTTTTAAAATGGGTTACAAATCATCATAGATCAATCATTGTATTGATCTTATCTTCCAAAAATGGGTTTTAAATCATTATATTCAAAGATCAACCCCGGTGTTGGTCTTATCTTCCAAAAATGGGTTTTAAATCATTATATTCAAAGATCAACCCCGGTGTTGGTCTTATCTTCCAGGATTGGGTTTTAAATCATTATATTTAAAGATCAACCCCTGTGATTGATCTTATCTTCCAAGGCTGATTTTTAACATTATCTTCAAAAGATCAACCCTTGTATTGATCTTATTATTATCAATTTCGAACTGTTATTTTTAGAAATCAGATCTATTGTTGATCTTCTGCTTCAAAATTAGATTTCAAAACCATTGCCTTCGAAAATTAACCCTCATGATGATCTCTCATGTTTGATTTAAAGGATCAGATCTTGCGCTGATCATTCTTCTTGTGGTGGATTTTCTTCCCCTAAAATGATTTCTCATTTATCCCTTAAATGAACATTTTCCTTTCAAGATCCCATATGCAGGCAGGATCAAAAAAACTCCTTTTCCTCTCAAATCTTATAAAATTTCAGTTAAATTTTATATTTTTTTTCAGTTTCATTCATTTTATTCACATTTTTGTCAAGTTTACATCAATTTTATCAAGTTTTATCAAGTTTATCAAATATTTTCTCAAAAATTCCATTAAAATTTTATCAATCCATTACCCTTTCAGGTTAAGGGATAAACCTGATGCCTCTTTCCCATGAGGTATTTCCTTTATTCTTATTTTTCCCGCTCAGGTTAAGGGATAAACCTGACCCTCGTTGTCCGAGGTGTTCCCATTCAGGATAAGGGATAATCCTGATACCCCTCGTAGGAGCCACAATGCTACCTATGAGGATGCTTTCGTAAATATAAGTTTTGCCAATCTTTATTGATTCTCTAGATTTATATCAATTTTCATTCATTTTACTTTTCTTAAAATTAGGATAAAAGGATAATCCTGAAACCCCTCATAGGAGCAACAATGCTACCTGTGAGAATTCCTTTCCAAAATAAATTTTCAAAATTTCTTTCCTTTCTTCTTCTCCATTTTTATTTTTCTCCCCTTTCAGGTTAAGGAGTAAACCTGAATCATTCCTCTCTAAATTCTCATCAAATGTCTATTCCATTTCCCCTTCAGGATATAAGAAAATCCTGAAAACGCCGACAATCATTCTTGCTCGAATCTCAAGTATCTTAAAGAATGTCGGTGTCCCCTTTTTCTTCAAATCTCCATCAGAAAACCCAGTACTTACACTGGGGCATTTTTTAAAGAATTCAGTACTCATACAGGTAAGCCTAGCACTCATGCTAGTGCCTGGCTGACCGATCAGTTAGCCTCTCAGGATCAGTCTTTTGCACTGACCCTTCATCAAAAATCAGAGCTCTAAATCCAATGTCGATCTTCGGGTCATTCAAGTCTCAAATTCAAGCCTTCATGTTACAATCTTTCCTCGATTTTCCTTAAATTCTGCCAGTCTTCTTCTATCCATTCTCATCAACTCTCCTTTGAAGATTCGAGTTTTCAACTCGAACTTCCAACTCTTTCCTTTGAGATTCAAGCCTTGACTCGAATTTTTCAGTTCTCCTTCGAAGGTTTGGGTTTTTACTCAAGTCTTCTGTTCCTTCACAAATCTAAACCTTTCCAGTTTTCCCTTGAAATTCGGGCCCTGGCCCGAACTTTCCAACTTTCCTTCAAAAATTTGAGTTTTAAATTTTCTTGCCTTCAATAGATGAACCTTCAAAGTTTAGATTCAAGCCCTGACTCGAACTTTCCCGTTTTCCTTCGAAAATTTGGGTTTTATCTCGAGTTTTCTTGCCTTCAGTAAATGAACCTTCAAGTTTTGATTCGAGCCCTGACTCGAACTTCCCGGCTTTCCTTCCCTTCGAAAATTTGAGTTTTGTCTCAAGTTTTCTTGCCTTCAATAAATGAACTTTCAAGTTTTCCTTTGAGATTTGAGCCCTGACTCGAACCTTCCTGCTGTCTTTCGAAAATTTGAGTTTTATCTCGAGTTTTCTTGCCTTCAATAAATGAATTTTTAAGCTTTCCTTTGAGATTTGAGCCCCGACTCGAACCTTCCAGTTTTCCTTTGAAAACTCAAGTTTTAACTCTAATTTCCCTGTTTTCCTTGTAGAATCCGAGTCCTGATTCAGACACTTTTTCAAAGGCTTACCTTCAAAATCCAGTTTTATATCAAGCTTACCTTCAGAACTTCAAATTTACATTTACCTTCAGAATTCAGCCTCATGTTGGATTCTTCCCCAGAATCCCACTAATATGTCAAAATTTGATGTTAAGCAAAGGTTTCGTCATCAAGGATTTCAGGAATATCTTGCCGAATTGCCATAAAATAGTTGTTGATCTCAAACTTTTATTACATAAAGAATTTCCTCAAATCTCCTTAAGTATTCCTTCCAAAAGGGTGAAGCTTCTGTGAAGAAAGGCTCAAACTCCAAATTTTCTGTTGGTCAACCAAGAGGATGAAGAAAAAAAAATCTTCGACATGACCTGTAAAGGAAATATTCAATGATGCTGAAGAGCCATAAATGAGCTGATATTGATCATAGCTATGTCACATTCTTAAAGATTATTCTTTGGCATTAAGACAGTGGAAATATCCTGGGCAGTCAGAAAAGAACCTACCCAATTCATGTCTCTTCAAGTCAGCTAAGCTGCAAATCAAATATCCGCAAAGGGGATCTCTTAATTGTCGTCAAGATGAAGGCGAATTAAGCGAGTAGACCCCTAGGGCCAAAGAAGATTTGAAACATCTCCAAGATGACGGAGTTTGTGACAAATCCTTCCAGGGAAAGTTCGGATCACCGTCGAGATGAAGGCGGATGTGATGGACCTACCGACAAACCCCAAAAGATATTTGATTCCAGCTATCATCTAAATACCTTTGAGTCAATATCATCATATATAATCCCTGAGATAAAAGAAGGATCGAAACATCTCCAAGATGAAGGAGTTTGTGACGTACCCTTCCCTGAAAAAGAGAGAAAAGTCAGGACATCTTCAAAATGAAGGATGATGTAAAAACCCAAGAAAGCCCCATGACTCAAAAGAGTGCAAAAAGATCATCATGGGAAAGTGCCCAGGATATCAAACTGCCCAAACTGCAAAGAATCTTCTTTATCTATGTGAAATTCTTCTATCAATATCTTTTCATTCAATTACTTTTATGAAGCTAAGAATATTTCCTCTCCTTTCATATCAAGGAAATTGATAGCATCCTTGAAGAAAAATCAACAACAAAATTTGACTTTGTTCCTGGATTCTATAGAGTTAACCTAGTTGGGGGTAATACTCTAGGTGGAAGAGGGAACGTCTTTCAAAAAGGGCTTACCTTCAATTACCTTGAAACAACTATAAATGTTATCATTTTGGCAAAATTTTCCAGCTTTCCTGATGAGAAATAAGAACTTGACATTTGTTTGGATATATATTGGTGTTGCCTTTTCCTCCCTTCGCGTAGTCGAAAGAGTTGCCTTCCTCTCTTTCATAAGAGTTGCCTTCCTCGTCTTTCGCTGTGTCGAGAGACTCGCCTTCTCCTTGATAAAAGGATTGCCTTCCCCGTCTTTTGCTTTGTCGAGAGATTTGCCTTCTCCTCGATAAGAGGATTGCCTTCTTCGTCTTTCGCTTTGTCGAGAGACTCGCCTTCTCCTTGATAAAAGGATTGCCTTCCCTGTCTTTCGCTCTGTCGTAAGACTCGCCTTCTCCTTAATGAAAGGATTGCCTTCTCCATCTTTCGCTTTGTCGAAAGACTCGCCTTCTCCTTGATAAAAGGATTGCCTTCCCCGTCTTTCGCTCTGTCGTAAGACTCGCCTTCTCCTTAATGAAAGGATTGCCTTCTCCATCTTTCGCTTTGTCGAAAGACTCGCCTTCTCCTTGATAAAAGGATTGCCTTCCCCGTCTTTCGCTCTGTCGTAAGACTCGCCTTCTCCTTAATGAAATGATTGCCTTCTCCATCTTTCGCTTTGTCGAAAGACTCGTCTTCTCCTTGATGAAAGGATCGCCTCCCCCGTCTTTCGCTTCGTCGAGAGACTTGCCTTCTCCTTGATAAAAGGATTGCCTTCCCCGTCTTTCGCTTTTGTCGAAAGACTCGCCTTCTCCTTAATGAAAGGATTGCCTTCCCCGTCTTTCGCTCTGTCGAAAGACTCGCCTTCTCCTTGATAAAAGGATTGCCTTCTTCGTCTTTCGCTTTGTTGAGAGACTTGCCTTCTCCTTGATTAAAGGATTGCCTTCTTCGTCTTTCGCCTTGTCAAGAGATTCGTCTCCTTGATAAAAGGATCGCCTTCCCTATCTTTTTGCATTGTCAAAAGATTTGCCTTTCTCCTTGATTAAATGATCACCTTCCTCGTCTTTTGCTTTGTCGAGAGACCTGTGGTTGACATTTTGGAATGCTCTTTTTAAAACAAGTATTTTCAATAAAACTTTGGAAAATCGTCAACCAAAAATTTAAAAACCGACTTTCCACAAAGTGGTAAGTACGGGTCGAATCCACAGGGAACAGGAATTAACCACAATATTTCTATAAAATTCAATTTATTAATGACAAATGTCAACCTACAATTATAAAGTTAATATAACTGCAAATAATCACTAAAAGAAAAGTAATCAAGCAATCAGTCTTCTGCTCCACGCCAAGGGTATTTCCGTCTTTTCGCCATGTAGAGAATCTTCTCACTTGGTCAATAACCCTGGACACTAAATATGTTTTTCAACCTAAAAATGCAGAAAAATACAAAGTTAGTTTTCTATTCTAACTATTAAAACAATAACTAAAACTATTTCTAATTATACGAAAATTACAAAACAAATGCTATGTATCAAGCACAAATTAAATAAAATACTAAATTAATTCTAAAATTAACCAATTTAACTCTACTAATGCTGTATGATGATGATGCAACTCCTAAAATGCAGAAATTATGGAAAACAAGTCTAAATTGCCGAAACTATGAAAATTACGAAACTGCCCCTAACTAGTGTAAAATAGCATTCTGACAGGCTATCGGAAAACCACTGTTTGACAGGGCAAACGAAGTCCGATTTTCCCGAAATTTGTTCTGTTCTGCAACTGACAGATTAAAAAAATTGACAGTTTTTACAGAATTGAAAAACAATATCTGGAACTCCAGATATAAGCGTTTCAAAACAGGGAAAAATCAGGATATCGAAAGTCCTATAATTTAAAATCCAGAAAATGCGGTTTTCAAAAAACACTTCAAAATCAGACCAAACCAACTCGGATTGAGCTGAAATTTGGTCTGCATATAGTTAACACACCAATAAAGAGAATAGAAAAATAATCTTTTGAAAACTCGAAATTGTTGCACATGAAATGATGATAGTGCGACAAGACAAAAATCGAGTTTCGGATTCAATGCACTATTCACTTTATAAAGCTATTTTAAACACTAAAAATGCAATCTAACTCTAATGCAATCCTAAATGGTACTGAATGACAATTTATATGCAGCTATTAAATGCAATTATGCTAAATAACATAAGAATGAAATGCAATAGGTAAATTACGACTAAAGCTAACTTAAATACCAATTCAAATGCAACTAAGGTAATTAAAAGTACAACCTAACTATATGACTTAGCAATTACAATTAATAAGAACTGAAGACAGTTTAACTAAATGCAATGGTCAAATCAAACCTAATAAACAACTACACATTAAATACACACTAACTTCTAAAATCTAACTGAGTTTATTAAGTAAAGGACTAAACTAACTTATACTAAACTACTGTGAATTAAAACTAAAGTTAAGTAGACCACTAAAAACCAAGATGGGGCGGTTTTAATATGTGACTAGGTTCAACTAGGTTCACGCCACACCTGGCTAGGTTGACTCGACTAGACCCTGCCTAAATCAGGAATTGAAAAATAAACATCTAATGAATTAAAAATAACAAATTCAATTAATACTCACAAATCTCTACACCTAACACCTTACTATACTAATCGTAATTAAAACTTATCTAATTAGAGACTCAATCTTAATCCGAGAGTTAATGAACAATTAATCTTAAATAGGTAATTCTAAATCTAAAATATACTATTAAGTAAATGGGTATCAATGTGAGTAAATGCTCTGGAATAAATTTGGAAAACTTATACTATCCAAAAATCATCCAATAGAGAGGAGTTATACTTTTAGAACTTGCCTTTGCTCACTTTGGAAATTTTAAAACACTCAAAACCGTCCAAGCAAATGGGATAACAGTTAATATAATGGCTTGATAAATAAAATGGGCAACAAAGGGTTGAAACCGTCCAGCTCCACAAGGGCCACAATGAATTCGACTTTCCAAACATGTTTGGAAAGCAATTAAATCCCTCTATCTAAAAACGTGAGCTCCTTTTTAGAAAAGATTTAATATTCAATTCAACTTTCCAAAAATTCTTGATGCTATCTTGAATTTCCTTCTTTGAATCAATTTGCACACTTGCCTAAAAGAAAATCCAACGAATTTGGAGCAATCAATGTTTGTCAAAATGATTTTCTTTTTGAAGCATTTACTCTACTATTTCAACCTTCCTAAAACTACCACTAAAACGTCTAAAACTAACTCCCCTAATACAATGTATCTAGACACCCTAAAAACACTTGCCTAAAATCTAAAACTTACCACAATGCTACAACTACCAAAAGTAGCCTAGAGCTCGACTGGAGCTCTAATGGCTGCCGCCCCACCTTGGGGAAGAAGAATACCTAAAACTGAATTAAAATCAAAATGACAAAGAACAAGTTACACTAAGACTATCATGAAAATCATGCATCTAAATTTATAGCCAACTAGAACTAACAACCTAAACTATCGAAAATCAATTTCAAAAACAAGATCTACACTATCATAGCATGAAGAACTAAAAAGACAAGAATTTCCACTATAACAATTTATGAAAGACCCTACCAAGAACGGACGACACCACAACTAGGAAACGATAACCTTGATTTTTATATTTTCAATAACAATCAACACCCAAAACACAAAATGACTAAAACAATATTTAGATTAATCCTAAGCTAATGATATTGACCAACATGGATTTGATGAGGCTGTTAAACTGCAACACATACAGCAACACACACGAATTACTCAATCTAAACACACGCACTTAACACAAAGGAACTCCTAATTCAAAGAGGGTTCGAAAGACAAATCACACGACAACATAGACTCAAACCCACATGAATCTTCAGCAAACTCAACTTGAATATAATTTAAATGCGGTCTGCTAACCCAGTTTTTCTGCAAAAACCGATCAAAGGCTCAAACTCAAAATGAACCAAGATCGGCTAGAATGGATCTAGCCGATTTATTGGTTTTCAATAAAAACGTTCTTTGATCCAGCCCCAACGCCCAAAATAAATCAAAATAAACTTTTTAAAACAAATTTTCTGTAAAAAGACATTGTAGAACACGCTGTAAACAAAAATAAACAAATCGGCTAGAAGAACCTCTAGCCGATTTACACGTTTTGCATAAAAACAATAAAAATCGATCCTTGAATCATGAAACAATGAAACAACACCTAGATCTAACGTGCTGGTCGGTGCACGAATGCTATACTAAGGTTGAAACACGAAAAATTTAGCAAACACACAGAAAAGAAAAAATGAAAACAAGCACACACGATTTGGGTTTTAGCTAGAAGTAAAGGGAGAAGAAGATCTACCTCTAGGGCGATCCGACGATCGTGGGGAAGAAGAGAGCGGACAATGGCCTTGGATTGACGTCCCGAACGGTTCGAGAATGCTGGAATGTCACCACGAACAGGATATCTACAGCTGCAACACGTTGGAGATCCACCGAAGATGGAACGGGTGCCGATTCGCGATCGAAGGGCTTAGAAAACCGGATGGAGGTAGGGCCGGCTCATCTTGTTGGGGTGTTTCGCACTTCCAAGCAAGATTAATGGTCTCCACCTCTGCTACACCTGCAAAAACACAGCAAATGGTGAGAAAACGCAGCAAGGATACTAAAGAAACGAAAAAGAATGGAAAGAGAGATAGAGTAATGCTTGATTTCCAAGCAAAAACCCAATTTTCGATGGAAATGAAGTGGGATGAGAGATTGGAAGGTGCTGGAGCTAGAATCACTGTAGGAGGCACCAATCCCAATGCCAAAGACGCCTAGGGTTTGCTGGAAACTATAATTTGTACTTTTGATAGTTTTCAGAAACAAGGTTATAAAAAAATATTTTACTAGGCGCCACTTTCTGAGGGGTTTTCTGCAAAACTTTTTGAAATGGGTATGGATATGTGTGTGGGTTGGATTTTGGGCTTTTTAAGAATTGATCCAAGGTCAAATTGACCTAATTGGGTCGGATATGGATCCGATTCACCTCGAAATCCCTGCCCAAACACTGAAATAGCCATAACTCTCTCATTTTAACTCCGATTTTTCTGAAATTCGAACCATAGCCCCTTACTATCACAACACATCTAAACATGGGTTTAAAACCTTAAACTTGATACAAAATGCATGAAAAATGTGTTTACATGATGTGCATTTCATGCATCATCAAATACCCCCATGCTTGAATGTTTGTTAGTCCCTTAACAAACCCTAATTATGATATGCAACGAAGACAAGAAATGCTAAGTATGAATGCATAATACTAACTCACTTTCGTAGGAATCACGGTTGCATTTAGCATATGCAACAAGCCCTTTAAACCCCTAATTTACACTAGTGGACGAGTAAGGTCTCGTGAGGGTTTGCAGCGATGCTACCCATAAACATCAATGAAATGCGAGGATGATCTTTCAAAAATATTAGGCTTTTAAGAGTACAGTTGTAATACATATTTCATGTAATTGACATTCTCAAAACAAGTTTAAAAATCTCATGCCACCACAGTAAAAATTCTTTTCCTTCACTTTTCTAATATTGTAGCTAGTTCATGATTTTTCTCTGAACGTCAAATATTCTCATGTTTTACTCATTTATTCTCACTTGTATATTTTCTGCACAGTAATACACATTTATGCCTAAGCAATAAAAAATTTCTCATTTAGCACATCATTTTCTTTCATTTTCACTCTTTTTTCAACTTTTGATCTCTTGCTCATTCTTCTCATATGAGCACTATTTCGAATAGTCAGTTTTCGTGACCCGTGTAGCGAGCTTTGGGTCAGTGACTCCCAAGTCGGCCGACCTTAGGGCACTAGATACAGAGTATCCCTCGGACTTAATTGCTCGAGTCACTAAACCTTCTATTCTAATAGTTTACGTATAGTCTTCCTCTCGTCATGTGCAATGTCTCTATCTCTTAGGCTTTCTATGCAGTCCATGTAACAAGCTTTCAAACCAGTGACTCCCAAACCAGTTGGCTTTGGGGCACCAGGTGTAAAACACCCTTCAGATTCTACTTACTCGAACTACAAAGGCCACAAATATCAATTTAGACAAGAAGATGATCTCCTTCGTTATCCTTTTCGTTAAGATACTCAAACACTTCATCTCGTGTCTGAGTTCTACTACTAGGATTCATGAAGACATCAACAACTAAACGTAGCTCTATTCTTTTAAACTCATTTTTCAAACACATCTTTCCATTGCTTATTTCTTTCAGAAAACATACTGTGCATACTTATACTAAAGTGATTCAAAATTTTCGAACAGTCAAATACTATCTTTTCTTTGAATTTTCTCATGAATAACTACTCTATTTGACTCAGTTCAGAAAATAAAATTTTTTATGGGGCTTAAAAATTTATAAACTGTTAGATTATGCCAAAAACAATCATATATGCTACACTTTGTTCTCAAATGGCTACTTTGATTACCAGTCATAAAAAAATTTTGTGTATTTTTGTGTGCATGCATCTAAACCACCCCCCCATGCTTGAATGACACTGTCCCTAGTGGCATACAAAATGAATAAACATGTAATGCAAATGCACACTAAAAGACACTAACAAAAATATGGGAGAAAGGATAGATACAACCTGATTTGCTTTGAGCTTCTGAAGTTGATTTTCATCTGATCCTTGAATTCTTTGAAAGCTCTTCTCTGTACCTGGTAATTGATATACTAATTGTTAAGTTCATCCTGCATACATCAAAACACAAATTAGCACATGTGAAATGAAATACTAAATAAATAAAAACTCTGAAATGAAAAAGAAATAATGTACATATGATACATCCCTCTGGTTGAACCCTCATGCCTTTGTGAGATGCACTATCTCACACTCACCATCTTGCAAGGCATCTGAAATGAATGGCTTCAGTCTTTGCCCATTTACCTTGAATGTACCTTGGGTCATAGGATCGAATAGTGTCACTGCTCCATGGGGAAATACTTCTTTTACAATGTACGGACCTGTCCATCTCGATCTTAACTTCCCTGGGAATAAATGTAAACGAGAATTGTATAGCCACACTTTCTGATCTGGCTCAAACACTTTTCTGACAATATGCTTATCATGAAATGCTTTGTGCGAGCTTTGTATAATTTGGCATTCTCATATGCATCATTCCTGAGTTCTTCTAATTCTGAGAGCTGCAGTGCTCTTTCTTTGCCAGCCTGGGTGAGGTCAAAATTCAATTTCTTGATAGCCCAGTACGCTCTATGCTCTAGCTCGACAGGAAGATGGCATGCTTTCCCGAATACAAGGCGATACGGGGACATGCCAATGGGAGTCTTAAATGCAGTTCTATATGCCCAAAGTGCATCATCTAAGCGCTGGGACCAATCCTTGCGGTCTGAACGAACTGTCTTTTCTAAAATTCGCTTAATCTCTCTATTGGACACTTCAACCTGTCCACTAGTCTGTGGATGATATGGAGTGGTGAATCTATGATTGACAGAATATCTTCTCAACAGAGAAGCTATCTGTATATTCCTAAAATGCTTGCCACCATCGCTAATCATCGCACGTGGCACCCCAAAACGACTGAAAATGTTGTGCTTAATGAACTTAAGCACTACTCTATGATCATTGGTCTTGGTTGCCACAGCCTCGACCCACTTGGACACATAATCAACAACCACCAGAATGTATAAATTTCTGAATAAAGGCGGAAATGGTCCCATGAAATCAATGCCCCAAACATCAAAAATCTCGACTATCAAAATCGGAAGCAAGGGCATCATGTCCCTCTTGGACATGTTCCCAATCTGCTGACATCGCAGGCATCGCCTACAGAACTCATGCGCGTCCTTGTGGAGTGTGGGCCAATAAAATCCTGACTGCAAAACCTTTGCAGCCGTCTTCCTACTACTAAAATGCCCTCCACAGGCTAATGAATGAGAAAAATTCAGAATGGACTGGTACTCTTCCTCCGGAACACATCTCCTAATGATCTGGTCTGCACAGTATTTGAACAACTCTGGTTCATCCCAATAATAGTGCCTCAATTGAGATAGGAATCTCTCACGCTCATTCTTGTTCCAATGCTCAGGTATCTGTCTCGAAACCAGATAGTTCACAATATCTGCAAACCAGGGTAACTGCGATGTATTGACTGACATGATCTGCTCGTCGGGGAAAGAATCACCGATCGGTCTCTTATCCTGCGTGGTCTCCACGATCAGTCTGAAAAGATGGTCTGCTACTACATTCTCGCTTCCCTTCTTATCTCGAATCTCGAGATCAAACTCCTGTAGTAGTAGGACCCAACGAATCAATCTCGGTTTGGTGTCTTTCTTATTCAACAAATATTTCAATACAGAATGGTCAGAATAGACAACCACCTTCGAACCGAGTAAATAGGACCTAAATTTATCCAATGCGAAAACTACCGCAAGTAGTTCCTTCTCTGTCGTAGTATAATTCATCTGGGTATCAGACAGAGTTCTACTTGCATAGTAGATCACATAGGGTTTCCTATCGATGCGTTGTCCTAAAATAGCCCCCATAGCATAATCTGATGCATCGCACATAATCTCAAATGGGAGAGTCCAATCTGGAGGTCTCAAAATAGGTGCAGTAATCAAGGCCTCTTTGAGAATCTCAAAGGCCTTCATACAATCCTCATCGAAAACAAAGGGCTGGTCTTTCTCCAATAACGTGCAAAGCGGTCGAGAGATTTTGCTGAAATCTTTTATGAACCGCCTATAAAATTCCGCATGCCCTAAAAATGATCGAATCTGCCTCACAGAGGTGGGTGGAGTCAAACGGGAAATGGATTCCACCTTCGCTCTGTCAACCTCAATACCACGCTTGGACACAATGTGTCCTAGCACAATCCCCTCCTGGACCATAAAATGGCTCTTTTCCCAACTCAGGATGAGATTGGTCTCCACACACCTACTCAGTACTCGAGCAAGTTTTTGGAGGCAATCTTCAAAAGAAGAGCCATACACTGAAAAGTCGTCCATAAAAACTTCCATCGCATCATCAATCATGTCCGAGAAGATAGCAAGCATGCACCTCTGAAAAGTAGCCGGGGCATTACAGAGCCCGAACGGCATACGTCTAAACGCGAAGGTGCCATAAGGACATGTAAATGTGGTCTTCTCCTGGTCATCAGGATGGACAGCTACCTGATTGTATCCTGAATATCCATCTAGAAAGCAGTAGTAGCTCTGTCCTGCGAGTCTCTCTAAGATCTGATCAATGAATGGCAATGGGAAATGATCTTTCCTAGTTGCCACATTCAGCTTCCTATAATCGATGCAGACTCGCCATCCTGTAGTGGTCCTCATCGGAATTCTCTCACCCTTCTCATTCTCAACCACAGTGAGTCCTGACTTCTTCGGCACAACTTGAATCGGACTGACCCACTGACTATCAGAAATAGGGTAAATGATTCCGGCATCCAACCACTTCACCACCTCTTTCTTCACCACTTCCTTCATGTTGGGATTTAGCCTTCTCTGCATATCCCTAAATGGCTTGACTTCCTCATCACAATGGATCCTATGCATGCAGAATGAAGGATCAATCCCCTTCAGATCAGCAACTCCCCATCCAATCACGGCCTTGTGCTCTCGAAGAATAGTCAGCAATCTCTGTTCCTGCTCCTCAGTGAGCAAGGATGAGATGATCACAGGCAGAGTCTCATCATCTCCGAGGTATGCATACTTGAGTGAATCCGGTAAGGGTTTCAGCTCAAGTTTCGGAGGTGACTCGATCGAAGACTTGGCGGGGGTCTTAGCAAGTGGTGGAAGAGGCTCCCTGACCGCTCTCCAAGGTGGTCTCTCTGACGACACTCTAGACACGTCTACACTATCTACACAGCTATTCTTCTCTATATGATACAAATCTAAAGAATCCTCAGTAATGTACAACTCGGGCTGCTCCTCCACTAACTCCTGTGCAATGTCTACATGAAAGCAATCCATGTCTCCTGCTGGTCCCATTGCGGCATTGAAAATATTCAGCTTTACCTTTCGATTGCCGAATGAGAGATCCATGGCTCCGGTCCTACAGTTGATGCACGCATTGGCAGTTGCCAAGAATGGTCTACCTAAAAAAATCGGCGTCTGGTGCTGGCTATCCACTCCTTCCATATCAAGAATAATGAAATCGACTGGAAAATAAAAGTCATCCACCTTAACTAGCACGTCCTCCAAGACACCTCTCGGTACCTTGACTGAACGATCTGCCAGCTGTAGTGTAATCGGAGTCGATCTCATCTCACCTAGCTGTTATCATCGCAAAATTTGTTCCCTTCCCTTGCGAGAGAGAAACGAATTTTGTGAGTCAAACTCGACCAAAGTTTTGAAAATAGTTTTGAAAATTAACTCGCCTCCGTTTTGAAAATTTGCGGGAAAATTCCGTAGAATGGGATCCGCCTGTCGGTACGAGGTTCAACCGTTCCTGGCGCCTTTACCAGGGGTAATTAAACCAAGGACCAATTATGTGCTTTAACTCGACTCAAATATCTAAATTATGCTCTATTTTTCCTAGAATGCACAAAGAATCAGGCTTGTGCTATGGAATTTAAAAAAATGCAAGTTTGAAAAAAAATATGATGTTTGCTTTGGAAAATTGAAATATGCTGGAAAAATGATTGGAAGAGTACTTGAAATTGGGATTCCTGGGAAAATCATTGAAGTTCATTGAAAATCAGAAATTTGCATTGGAAAGTGATTTCTCAGGAAAACTTGAACTTTGGAAAATCGATTTTGAAATTTGGAATTGCTTTTCTGAGAAAATGGATTTGAGAATTCTGAGAAAATCAAGAAATTCATTGGAAAATGACTTTTGAAATGGAAAATGAATTCTCAAGAAAACTGGAAAATATGAGAAAATAAATTTCTAAAAACTTGGGATTTTGAAATTTGAGAATTTGAAAACATAGGAAAATCTTGATTTGAACTTGGGAAATGCTTTGAAATGTCATTTGAAAACTTAGGATTTTGAGAAAATCAGATCCTGAGAAAGACTTGGAAATTCTTGAGAAAATTGAATTTTCTGAAATTGAAATTGGAAAATGAGTTTGAAATAATGCAATTTGAATGATATGAATGAATGAATATGAATTTGAAAGGGGAATTTCATTGAGAAATTGGGAAATCCTTTTGAAACTTTGAAAAATGCAGTGCATTTTTGAAGTTAGCCTAAGAGTGTAGGCTGAATGTGGCTGATATAAAGATCATAAATCTTGGTTTTCTTCGTATTCTGACTATGGCCATAAATACGAATCCCACCGAGTTTATAAACTCCATAAGAGCTTGTGCACGTGCCATTCGTGTAAACCATAGTGAATTTGAAATAATGTGCATGAATCATACATCACATATTAAAATTTTGCAGAAATTAAACTATATGCAATGCAGCCCTATTCTAAGCAGAAATGTAACTCTTATTCCAAATTATTACATTTGATGTTACATTGAATTGAAATAAAAAGAAAAATAAAATCTAAGTCTTCTTCTTGAATGTTCCTGCAAAACTAGAAAACAAGGTTAGCACAAAAATGTAGGTTTTTCTGAATTTATCCGAAAATATGGGAAATTATCGGATATTATTCAGATATAAACCCCAAATCATACCCCATTTGATATAAACATGATAAATAATGAATAAATTTTGAAAATAAACTTGAAAATTCGAGATTGGGGTCAAAATGACCAAAATACCCCTGATGACCTTGAAATCAGGGTTTTCTGAAAGAATTTTTATAAATTTTGGAATTTTGAAAATCAAATGAAATAAATCAAACATAATATGATAAAACATGATGATATGCATGAAAATTTATGAAATTAGAAATTGAAATTTCGAAATTATGGTCAAAATGACCAAAATACCCCCGATAACAAGACTATGGCCTTGAAACCAGGGTTTTCTGAAATAAATTTTGCAAAATTGAAAAATATGAAATGCAAAGGAGATTGAAATTAACCCTAATACGATTCTACATGCTTATGTACATGATAAAAACCCTAAAATGGCGAAAATATAACAAAATATTGAATTTAACCTGATTTTCGCTTGATTTTCGCTTCTGAATTTAAAGATAAACTAACACATGGAGCAAATGAACTTGAAATTAAACCAAATTTGGCATGGACACCTAAAATAACCCTAAAAACAGAATGGAGCTCGAAAATATAATTTTTTTGTATTTTTAAATATGGAAATTCAAATAAAAACCCTAAATTTCATGATTTTTGCCTAAAATATTGATTCTAAAGGGGATTTAGGATATCAAACTTCCATAAAAATTTCCCAAATTTTATGGAGTGACAGAGGACAGTAAGGCAAGGATTTTTGCCTTTTACACTTTCTGTTTTTGACCTATGGTCGGAGCTGTACCACTCCGACAAGTCGGATCGGAATCCGGCGACTCGAGTAAATGAAGGAAACAGACAGGTTTTGGTAGAAAATATGGGGAAAATAGCATACAAATGGGAAAATGGCTGAAATTGTGGGAACATGTCCCTGACAAACGGAGGAAAATTTTCTATTTTTACAGAATTGGGATTTGGATTACAGTTTAGAAAAGGGAATGCTGTTATCAGAGATCTAAATCTCTGGAGTTTCTGGACATTGGAATCTGTTAGACAGAAAGAGAAAATCCGGGAAAATTAATGAAACAGATTCAAAAATTCTCAAATTTTGGGAAATGTCAGTAAATTATGTTAGAAACAACTTTCATGTTGAAAGTTTTCGCAGACAGACTACAGATTTGGAGGAGTATGTGCATTAGGGCCTGTCTATACCCTAACAAAGGAAAATCGAGATTTTCCCAGGGGTCTGGGAAATCCGATTTTTGTAAGAGGGCAAAACTGCTTGGAAAAACATAAAAATTTCCAGATCACAAGTAGATTCAATTATGAATCCACTGTGATTTTTGAAGGACGATTCGGATCTTCCACAAGGGTGGTGTAGGAGGTTCTTGTCTGCTAAAGCAGGAATTGGAATTTCTGGATGACAGAAAACACGATTTAGGGTTTGATTTGTTTGATAGGGTTCCAAAACCCAAACGAACCTGGGTTTTTGGCAGAAAAACAAAGACATGTAAAACCAATTATTCTAAAATTTACAGAATTTACTGGTGCAATAACTCATATGACATAACGTATAGACTTTGCACAAAACTGAAATTCTATGGATTCTACATCAACTACTAATGAATCTATATAAAATGAATAAAATGCATAATGAAAATGCAATTTTTTAATATGAAATTATATAAAATATGAAAATCAAAACCATTACGAGCGGATACATGAACTCTTATGTTTGATGTTGCTGTGAAAAAGGAAGATCCAGTCCATTCATTGGGCGGATTCCCTACTCCACGTAGCCTTAAGCATGAAAATAAAGGAAATAAAAGAGTAAAAAAAAAAAAAAGTGAAGATCTTACCTTGGGCTGGCTGAAGGTAAGCTATGGCAATGGTGTTACTGTTAACTTGAAAAAGATGGAGGTTTTGCCGTCGTGAATGGAGGTGTGGCTTGGAGGATGTTGCTGCTACCAAATACTCAAACGTTTGGGAGAGAGGAGAAGTGGTGCTGCCTTGTTGCCAAGAAGGGTGGCTGACGTGAAGGAAGTGGCTGAAGCTGTGTTGAAGGTGGCTGCAGCTTGGTGCTCCCCTTTGGTGGCTGCCTTGATGCTGGAGATGGGCTGCAATGGAGGCTGTCAAGGAAGGGAGGCTGCTTTGGTTGGGCAATGATGGAGATGTGGCTGGAATAATGGCCTGCGGTGGTGCTAAGTGAGAGGAGTGGCTGCTGGTTGGTGCTCCCCTCCGGTGGCTGCTGCCTTGGCTGGAAGAAGTTGCTGGACTGCTTGAAGGAATGCTCAAAGTGCAGCAATGGAGACTGCAACCCAAAAGAGAGAGAGAGAGAGAGAGAGAGAGAGAGAGAGAGAGAGAGAGAGACGTCCCTTGAGATCAACCGTAGCTTCCTCTTTTGTTTTTTGTTTTTTTTTTTTGGTTTTCTTAACTTAGGGAAGATTATCTCTTTCCCTAAGTTCTTAGCTTTAATTAGGGAAGGAAAGGGAAACAGCCTTTACGTGAATGGCTGGGCAAGAGGGAGGAAGGAAGGGAAGAAGGAAAGAAAGGGAAGAAAGAAGAAAAAGAAAAGGAAGAAAAAGAAAAAGAAAAGGAAAGAAAGAAAAGGAGGGAAAAAGGAAAAGGGAAAGAAAAACATGGGGAAAAAAAATGGAAAGTGGGGCTGGAGGCTTGGGTGACCACCTTGTGGGTCCCACCTCCTCTCTAAAAAAAAATAAAAATAAAAAATAAATAAAAATCAATAAAAACAAAAAAATAAACAAATAAAAAGAAGCATCTTTTTTTTTTTTTTAATAAAATAAAAATGCAAATGAATGGGCCATCTCAGAGCGGGTCCAAATTTCAATTTTGAAATTCATTTTGAAGATTAGAGGGGTAAAATAGTCTTTTCAGAAAAATTTCCAGACGAAACGAGCTATTTTTGGCAGTTTTTGAAACAAGCTCGGATTTTGAAGTTCAATACCCCGTTGCGAAGCAAATCCAATGTAGAATTTAAAAATATAATTTTGAAAGAAATCCAGATTTTTTTTTTTGAGAAAATGCTTCCAAATCTATTTTTAGACAAAACGAGCTATTTTTGGTAGTTTTTGAAATGAGCTCGGATTTTGAAGTTCAATACCTCATTGCGAAGCAAATCCAGTGTAGAATTTGAAAATTTGATTTTGAAAGAAATCCAGATTGTTTTTCTTGAGAAAATATTTCCAAACGAAACGAGCTATTTTTGGCAGTTTTTGAAACGATCGCGAATTTTGAAGTTTAATAGCTCGTTGCGAAGCAAATTCAGTGTAGAACTTGAAAATTTGATTTTGAAAGAAATCCAGATTATTTTTCTTGAGAAAATATTTCCAAATTTAGACTCCCGGGGTGAAAATGTCAATTTTGGAAACCTGAGGTTTGAAATTGATTTCTGAAAACTTTTAAAACTCAATCTGGATTGAAATTTATAAAGCTGGAGTTCTGGACTTCGAAAATGAAATGAAATGTGATGAAATGTTATGAAATGCTGAGAAATGATATGAAATGATGAGAAATGACATGAAATGTTATGCGAAATGCTAACCTTGAATAAAGAATTTTGGATGTCACACCCCGATTGACACTTGTACCAGTTTAAAAAGCATTAAAATTGATAAAATTTGCAAAATAGCTCAAGAAATGGTTTTCAGGACTCTACTGGGTCAGAGTGACACTAAAAATTGGGGTTCGAGCTGGATTGAACTGAGATGAGCTAGATTGAGCTGGGTTTTAGAGTTTCAGAACTCAAATGAACTGACCAGGCACTGACTCAACTGACCTTTCCGACTGAATTTTCAAGAAAAGTTGCCATTTTTAGAGAAATGGTACGGAATGATCACTAGAGTGAAGTGAATTACGAACCTGAACTGGGTTTGAGCTAGAACAAAGGTCAGTAATACTGATATGAACTAAAATCAAAGCTTGAACACTAGCTCAATTGACTGAACTCAGCTCAATTTCAGCTGAAAGAGCTAAAATGGACTAAAATGGGCTCCTAGACACTTGGAAATGGTTTTGAACTGAAACTGGAGCACTTGAACTCTTGGTGAGCTCAAGTTAGACTCTGGGGAACATGATTGACTGGGAATGACTGACTCAAAGACAATTTGTTTGGATTTGAGTGAGAAATGAGCTCATTTCTGAAGAAATGATCCCATTTTGGCAGGAATGGTCAGAAATGAAAATGGCTTTCTCACTATGATTTCAAATGAGCTTGAAATGACTGATATTCTAAATGTTTTGAACTCACCAATGAGATTGGTTGACTCCGACTGACTGGGGTCTGGGATGACCTAGGGGTAAAATGGTAATTTTCCTAGTGAAAATGGGTAAAATGGTGATTTTCTGAAACTGACTCAGGGTTTGACTCCTACACTGACCTAACAAGGTTGGCACTGCATGAGGGGGGTTGTTTGAGAATGGATGTGGAAAATTTGGGGTGTTTACACTAGCCCGAAAGAATCGAAGAAATATCCGGGCAGAATGTTCACGCTTGCTCCAAGATCGAGCAATGTGCATTCTATCCGGATGTTCCCTATAGTACAAGCAATGATAGGGGCTCCAGGGTCCTTGAGCTTTGGTGGTGTCTGATGCTGAAGTACTGAACTCACCTGCTCAGTCAGATGGACCCTGTTAGGAACTCGCTCTCTAGATTTACGCTTCTGCATACATAGTTCCTTCAGGAATTTGGCATATGCCGGCACCTGCTGAATAGCATCGAGTAAAGGTAGGTTGATCTGCACATGCTTGAAGATGTCAAGCATGTCCTGGATCTTCGCACCTTGCTTCCCTCTATATCCAGGAGACTCTAATGCTTTGGGATAGGGTGGTGGGGGAATATACTCTGTTGGCTCCTCCTCTTTGTGAGAAGGCTCACTCCTATCCTTCTTCTTCTTCTCTGAGGATGAAGATGATGAAGCTGATGAAGGTGATGATGGGGATGGGGATGATGATGATTGAGCCGACGTAGGTGAAACAATGGTCTCTGGCTCCTTTATCCTCTCTCTACTCTCTCGCTCTCGGCTCTCGACGTGATACTCACGTCCACTCCTCAAGGCCATAACTGATTTAGCCTGCTGCTGTGTCTCAGTATGAAATAGGCCTCCAGTCATCTGGTCCTTACCCTTCGGGTTCATGACAGCCTGACTCGGCAATGTACCCTCGGGTCTCCTACTAATAGCATCAGCTAACTGTCCCATTTGCGACTCTAACTTCGCAATGGACTGCGTATGCGAGCTCAAAATCTGGCTACACTTCTCGAAGGCATTCTGATTAGAGGTTTTCACCTCTTGGAATGCCTGGAGAAGTCTCTCCTCAAAAGATGTCTGCGGGGTAGACTCCTGCTGAATCGGGGAAGGAACTGAAGAGGAAGAAGACTGAGCATAGTTCGGTCTTTGAAATGACTGAGTAAAAGATGGCTGCCGAACTGGCTGAGAGGATGTAGGCATCTGCATGGAAGACTGTGGATTCTTCCATGAAAAATTGGGATGGTTACGCCAACCCGGATTGTATGTCGATGAAAATGGGTTATTCGGCGGTCTGACGTAACCCTGAGCTGCCTGAACTTGTTCTTGAACAAATTCAGGGTACTGAGCTGCCGAAGGGCACTCAGTGATCTCGTGTGCCGGACTGGCACAAAGAGTACACACCTGCTGTGTAGTGGATGGTCCTGAAAGAAGCTGGTCCAACTTCTGAGCAATCATGTCTACCTTGCACTGTAGTGCAGTAGATGGACCAACTTCAAGAACACCAGCTTTCTTCTGAATGCTGGGTGTGGCTCTATCAGAATGAGAGCTCGAAGCATGGTGGAGAGAATTTTCGGCCAATGTATCAAATAGTCTCCATGCTTCGTCCTCGCTCTTCAGCATGAATGTCCCTCCACATGAAGAGTCGATCATCTGACGATTCTTGTCAGACAATCCATCATAGAAGCTCTGCACCAGTTGCCATTTCGGCACCTGATGATGGGGACATTTCCTGAGGAGATCCTTCATTCTCTCCCAGGTCTCATGAAAGCGCTCACCATCTAGCTCTGAAAAGCTAGTGATGGCTCTACGATATTGGTTCGTGCAACCAATGGGAAAGTATTTACGAAGAAACTCCTGTTGCAACTGATCCCAGGACTCTATTTCTACAGAATCTAAGGACTTTAGCCAATACTTGGCTTTGTCCTTCAATGAAAAGGGGAATAGATTCAACCTCAACGCATCATCATCGAAATTCTGTATCTTAACAGTAGAACAGTTTTCGAGGAATTCATCTAAATGTCTGTAGGGATCCTCATGACTAAGGCCATAAAAGGATGGAAGCATTTGAATAATGTTGGCCTTAATCTCATAATGTGGCGCTCCTACATCGGGTCTCCGAATGCAGGATGCCTGAACATAGTCTGTGGGAATGAAGTATTCCCGCAGAGGGCGTGAAAGAACTGGGGGTGGAGGATCCATGTCAGCCATTGTTGCCGAACGTCGATGAGAATGTAAAATTCTCTCTGCGTTGTCAACAAATGGGTGTAATGGGGTTCCTAGACCTCGTCGACCCTGCATACACTGGTACTACGACCAGATGTAAGCCAACGACCTAACTAACTAAAAAAATATAAACTAACACAAAAACTAAAATGGAAATACACAAAATAAACAACTACTAAACACTATGCTAAACTAACTATGTCAGAATGATTTAACTAAGTAAATGAAATAACAAATTAAACTATTCTAAAGTACTAAAAAGATAAATACAGGAAATCACAACTAAGTTTTTCTAAAACCCACCTGTCTACTCGCTCCTTGCAGAATGAATTTTAAGTGAATCCTAGAAAGAACAGAATGTGAATCCTATATTTACTAACTATGTTAATCCTATATTCACTTACTAATCCTACTAACTAAAAATAAAACGACTAATTAACTAACTAAAACAAAGTAATAAATCAAACTCTAAGAAATAAAGTAATTAATTCGTCGTTCCCCGGCAACGGCGCCAAAATTTGGTTGACATTTTGGAATGCTCTTTTTAAAACAAGTATTTTCAATAAAACTTTGGAAAATCGTCAACCAAAAATTTAAAAACCGACTTTCCACAAAGTGGTAAGTACGGGTCAAATCCACAGGGAACAAGAATTAACCACAATATTTCTATAAAATTCAATTTATTAATGACAAATGTCAACCTACAATTATAAAGTTAATATAACTGCAAATAATCACTAAAAGAAAAGTAATCAAGCAATCAGTCTTCTGCTCCACGCCAAGGGTATTTTCGTCTTTTCGCCACGTAGAGAATCTTCTCACTTGGTCAATAACCCTGGACACTAAATATGCTTTTCAACCTAAAAATGCAGAAAAATACAAAGTTAGTTTTCTATTCTAACTATTAAAACAATAACTAAAACTATTTCTAATTATACGAAAATTACAAAACAAATGCTATGTATCAAGCACAAATTAAATAAAATACTAAATTAATTCTAAAATTAACCAATTTAACTCTACTAATGCTGTATGATGATGATGCAACTCCTAAAATGCAGAAATTATGCAAAACAAGTCTAAATTGCCGAAACTATGAAAATTACGAAACTGCCCCTAACTAGTGTAAAATAGCATTCTGACAGGCTATCGGAAAACCACTGTTTGACAGGGCAAACGAAGTCCGATTTTCCCGAAATTTGTTCTGTTCTGCAACTGACAGATTAAAAAAATTGACAGTTTTTACAGAATTGAAAAACAATATCTGGAACTCCAGATATAAGCGTTTCAAAACAGGGAAAAATCAGGATATCGAAAGTCCTATAATTTAAAATCCAGAAAATGCGGTTTTCAAAAAACACTTCAAAATCAGACCAAACCAACTCGGATTGAGCTGAAATTTGGTCTGCATACAGTTAACACACCAATAAAGAGAATAGAAAAATAATCTTTTGAGAACTCGAAATTGTTGCACATGAAATGATGATAGTGCGACAAGACAAAAATCGAGTTTCGGATTCAATGCACTATTCACTTTATAAAGCTATTTTAAACACTAAAAATGCAATCTAACTCTAATGCAATCCTAAATGGTACTGAATGACAATTTATATGCAGCTATTAAATGCAATTATGCTAAATAACATAAGAATGAAATGCAATAGGTAAATTACGACTAAAGCTAACTTAAATACCAATTCAAATGCAACTAAGGTAATTAAAAGTACAACCTAACTATATGACTTAGCAATTACAATTAATAAGAACTGAAGACAGTTTAACTAAATGCAATGGTCAAATCAAACCTAATAAACAACTACACATTAAATACACACTAACTTCTAAAATCTAACTGAGTTTATTAAGTAAAGGACTAAACTAACTTATACTAAACTACTGTGAATTAAAACTAAAGTTAAGTAGACCACTAAAAACCAAGATGGGGCGGTTTTAATATGTGACTAGGTTCAACTAGGTTCACGCCACACCTGGCTAGGTTGACTCGACTAGACCCTGCCTAAATCAGGAATTGAAAAATAAACATCTAATGAATTAAAAATAACAAATTCAATTAATACTCACAAATCTCTACACCTAACACCTTACTATACTAATCGTAATTAAAACTTATCTAATTAGAGACTCAATCTTAATCCGAGAGTTAATGAACAATTAATCTTAAATAGGTAATTCTAAATCTAAAATATACTATTAAGTAAATGGGTATCAATGTGAGTAAATGCTCTGGAATAAATTTGGAAAACTTATACTATCCAAAAATCATCCAATAGAGAGGAGTTATACTTTTAGAACTTGCCTTTGCTCACTTTGGAAATTTTAAAACACTCAAAACCGTCCAAGCAAATGGGATAACAGTTAATATAATGGCTTGATAAATAAAATGGGCAACAAAGGGTTGAAACCGTCCAGCTCCACAAGGGCCACAATGAATTCGACTTTCCAAACATGTTTGGAAAGCAATTAAATCCCTCTATCTAAAAACGTGAGCTCCTTTTTAGAAAAGATTTAATATTCAATTCAACTTTCCAAAAATTCTTGATGCTATCTTGAATTTCCTTCTTTGAATCAATTTGCACACTTGCCTAAAAGAAAATCCAACGAATTTGGAGCAATCAATGTTTGTCAAAATGTTTTTCTTTTTGAAGCATTTACTCTACTATTTCAACCTTCCTAAAACTACCACTAAAACGTCTAAAACTAACTCCCCTAATACAATGTATCTAGACACCCTAAAAACACTTGCCTAAAATCTAAAACTTACCACAATGCTACAACTACCAAAAGTAGCCTAGAGCTCGACTGGAGCTCTAATGGCTGCCGCCCCACCTTGGGGAAGAAGAATACCTAAAACTGAATTAAAATCAAAATGACAAAGAACAAGTTACACTAAGACTATCATGAAAATCATGCATCTAAATTTATAGCCAACTAGAACTAACAACCTAAACTATCGAAAATCAATTTCAAAAACAAGATCTACACTATCATAGCATGAAGAACTAAAAAGACAAGAATTTCCACTATAACAATTTATGAAAGACCCTACCAAGAACGGACGACACCACAACTAGGAAACGATAACCTTGATTTTTATATTTTCAATAACAATCAACACCCAAAACACAAAATGACTAAAACAATATTTAGATTAATCCTAAGCTAATGATATTGACCAACATGGATTTGATGAGGCTGTTAAACTGCAACACATACAACAACACACACGAATTACTCAATCTAAACACATGCACTTAACACAAAGGAACTCCTAATTCAAAGAGGGTTCGAAAGACAAATCACACGACAACATAGACTCAAACTCACATGAATCTTCAGCAAACTCAACTTGAATATAATTTAAATGCGGTCTGCTAACCCAGTTTTTCTGCAAAAACCGATCAAAGGCTCAAACTCAAAATGAACCAAGATCGGCTAGAATGGATCTAGCCGATTTATTGGTTTTCAATAAAAACGTTCTTTGATCCAGCCTCAACGCCCAAAATAAATCAAAATAAACTTTTTAAAACAAGTTTTCTGTAAAAAGACATTGTAGAACACGCTGTAAACAAAAATAAACAAATCGGCTAGAAGAACCTCTAGCCAATTTACACGTTTTGCATAAAAACAATAAAAATCGATCCTTGAATCATGAAACAATGAAACAACACCTAGATCTAACGTGCTGGTCGGTGCACGAATGTTATACTAAGGTTGAAACACGAAAAATACAGCAAACACACAGAAAAGAAAACACGAAAACAAGCACACACGATTTGGGTTTTAGCTAGAAGAAAAGGGAGAAGAAGATCTACCTCTAGGGCGATCCGACGATCGTGGGGAAGAAGAGAGCGGACAATGGCCTTGGATTGACGTCCCGAACGGTTTGAGAATGCTGGAATGTCACCACGAACAGGATATCTACAGCTGCAACACGTTGGAGATCCACCGAAGATGGAACGGGTGCCGATTCGCGATCGAAGGGCTTAGAAAACCGGATGGAGGTAGGGCCGGCTCATCTTGTTGGGGTGTTTCGCACTTCCAAGCAAGATTAATGGTCTCCACCTCTGCTACACCTGCAAAAACACAGCAAATGGTGAGAAAACGCAGCAAGGATACTAAAGAAACGAAAAAGAATGGAAAGAGAGAAAGAGTAATGCTTGATTTCCAAGCAAAAACCCAATTTTCGATGGAAATGAAGTGGGATGAGAGGTTGGAAGGTGCTGGAGCTAGAATCACTGTAGGAGGCACCAATCCCAATGCCAAAGACGCCTAGGGTTTGCTGGAAACTATAATTTATACTTTTGATAGTTTTCAGAAACAAGGTTATAAAAAAATATTTTACTAGGCGCCACTTTCTGAGGGGTTTTCTGCAAAACTTTTTGAAATGGGTATGGATATGTGTGTGGGTTGGATTTTGGGCTTTTTAAGAATTGATCCAAGGTCAAATTGACCTAATTGGGTCGGATATGGATCCGATTCACCTCGAAATCCGTGCCCAAATACTGAAATAGCCATAACTCTCTCATTTTAACTCCGATTTTTCTGAAATCTGAACCATAGCCCCTTACTATCACAACACATCTAAACATGGGTTTAAAACCTTAAACTTGATACAAAATGCATGAAAAACGTGTTTACATGATGTGCATTTCATGCATCATCAACCTGCCTTCTCCTTGTTAAAAGGATTGCCTTCTTTATATCTTACTTTTCGCCTTCTCCTTACCAAAAGAATTGCCTTCTTCATATTTCACTTTTTGCCAAAAGGATTGTCTCCTTCATATTTTACATCTTGCCTTCTCCTTGTTAAAAGGATAGCCTTCTTCATATTTTACATCTTGCCTTCTCCTTGTTAAAAGGATAGCCTTCTTCATATTTTACATCTTGCCGTCTCCTTATTAAAAGGATTGCCTTCTTCATATTTCACATTATTTCCTTCTCCTTGTTAAAAGGATTGCCTTCTTCATATGTCACATTTCGCCTTCTTCTTACTATTGCCATCTTCGTCGCCATCTTCATATTTCGCTTTTACCTTCTCCTGTCCAAAGGATTTGCCCTCTTCCATCTTTTGCCTCATCAAGAGATTCGTCTCCTTGATAAAGGGTTCGCCTCATTCATCTTTCATTCCATCGAAAGATTCATCTCCTGTCACCCTATTCATCGATTTGTCTCACATATCCTTATTTTCATCTCTTACATTTTCCATAAAAGTTGTCTCATCTCTCCTGTCCTATCACGGTTTTCGAGAATTCCGTATGGTTGTTCCCACTCAGGTTAAGGGTCAAAACCTGTACTTCCTGCGAGAGGTCTTTTAAATTCAAAAGCTGATTTAGTCTCAGCAATGAGACGCCCAAGTTCATCCTTTTTTCAAAGCTTTAGGGAGCCCCATTTTCTTCCTCCTTTCGCAAACCCCTTTCGGATTTGTTCATGGTCGTCCCCTTCAAGTTAAGGGTTAAGCCTGAACCTCGCCCCTCGAGGTATTTTTCCTTTTTTAGGTTTGGGTTAAACCTGAGTCTCGTTTTGACGAGGTGTTTTCCTCCAGTCCCATCATGGTTCTTCCCATCGAGGAATCCATTCTTTGTATATCCATCTAGAATAAAATCCTACTTTAGCTTCATCTCATGAGGCATTTTCTCAAAAATGTCCCATCAAGACCCTCATATTTTCCTTCCCCCATTCAGGTCATTTCGAGATATCCTCGTCCCATCTAGGTTAAGGGCTAAACCTGCATCATTCCAAAAAGTTGATCTCGCCTTGCTCATAAGACTTGATCAAAATCCTTATCCTTTACCATTTTCGGGATCTTCACCCAAAGTCCCATCACGATTTCCTCATTTTCTACTCAATCATATCACTTTCGAGGATTTCGCCTTCCAAAAGCCATTCAAGGATAAAGTTTTAAATCTGAAAAACCATGTCTTTTTCAAATTCTTCCACACCCAGTTCAGATCTGCTGACTGGGGCATTTTCAAAATTTGGAGTGTTATCTTTGCCACTAAGCTCGACTTTCAACCGGCTTAGTAGCAAAGAGGGGCATCTGTGAACACCCCAAATTTTTCAAGATCTTTTAAATATTCCCCTTTTTTCATTTTTTTTGAGTAAATGAGTCATTTTAAATCTAAATTCTAGTTCATTTCTCAAGTTTTATTGAAATTAAAATCATTTCATATGTTTAAATGGATTTTGGATCTGGATCCATTGCCCAGATCCAAATCTGAATCTCCTTGTTCAAATTTTAAATTAAAATTATAGAAAATACCAAAAATAGCCTTTAAATAGCTCAGATAGTCCATTTGACATTCGTTTGGATCCATCATGTTGTATTTCTCGATTCGAGTCCCAAAACTCGAACATTTTCTCAAAACCTGGATTCAAACCCATTCCTTTGAAGAAACTTTCCCCAAAATAACCCTGATCTTTCAGAAAAACCTTTCTTTTATGAATATTTTGAAATTTTGTAAAATTAACATTAATTTTCTTAGTTTTAGAGCTTTGTTTTTTTTACAAATATATGTTTAAAAAGAAAAGAACAAAAAAATAAGAAAATCAAAAATCCAAAAAAAAAAACTGCAATCTACCTTCCTTTTTTTAAAAACCTTTTTGATAAAAACCCTCTCTTGAGACCTCTTTTTGAAAACAAAAACTATTTTTTTTTTTAGGAAATTTCTGAAAAGGAGACCCCTGTAGGGAATTTTAGAAAAATTACAACGGCTCCCTCCGCCTCCCACCATCGATCTTCAAACGAACCTCCCTGGAGTCTCCCTCAACCTCTGATCTTCAACAACCCATCTCTCTCGAATGCTCCTCTCCTTCTTTAAAAAGGGAGCACGCAGGAGAGAGAGGGGGTCGTCTTCTACCCCTCCACATTCTCCTCTCCATCGGCATTCAGTTTCACCCCTCCACCTTCTTCTCCTTCACGCATCCATCTTCGACCCCTCCATCTATATTTTTTCCTTTGTCGCCTCCAAACAGCAAATATGTCACTCTGTGGAGCGGGTGTATGAGGGAACGGTAAAAAAAAAGAAATCCTGTAACAGAAAACCTCCCCACGGTGGGAGAAAAGGCTCGACTCTTTCATTCAGGATCAGGTAAGTCCCTCCTCCTTTCTGTCATTCTATTGTTTTCTCCTAAAAATTTTTCCTGTTTTACTATCAACGCACTATGGAGGGGTGAGTTGCCTATAGCAACATCAATCCCTCCCTTTGTGCAATATCAATGGAACCGATCGTTCCAATACCTATGTTACTTCCTTTATTTTAAAATTTTCTTTACATTTAAGTAATTTTGAGTATCCATCGATTTAGTATAATGTTATTTGATTTTAATTTTCTGGGATATGATCGATTTCCCCATTTCTCTCTTCATTTTCAATTTTGGATTTCTTATTTTCCCTGTTTTGATTTATCGTTTGCATCAATCCGTGATATTCGGTCTCCTTGCTGGTCCTATAGATTTGGATTGATTATAGTACCAGGGATTTGCTCAATTGACTTATATATTTGTTTCAGCAATGGTTGTTTAATCCCTTGATTTATTGATTACGGGTTTAAACCAATGAACCTCGCCATTTCTTTCCCACCTGCATCATCATTCCACTTATTGAGACTCACCCATCCTATACATCATCTGTTGACCCCTCCATCACTTACATATGTTTGATCTCCATCCCCTGCCACACTGTGCATCATTCACCATTTTACCTTCATGACAACAGTAAACCACCATCACGTCACCTCTTACCTTCATTATAATACATCGTATACGCCTTTCACGGAGGGGTAAGGCAGGCGAACAGGTTATGGTAAAATCTATACCTGTGTAAACATTCTCCAGCATGTTAGTTCATCATATTGTGATCGGTGGGTTGCATGATCCAAGGTTTAGATCAAACATCAGTCTACAAGGACCAATGACGATTGGTAGTAATTTCATGTACCAATGCTGATCTTCTGGAAAGATATTTTAGGAAGTTTCAAGATAGATGTCGATCTGGAGTTCACAATTTGCCAGGAGAGAAATTCAGGGAGTCAAAAAGGCTGCAGAAGAAATTCACCACAAAGGCTTGAAGGATTTCTGCACATTGATTCTGTGCTTTATGTTTTGATATTAACATTAAGTTCAGTCAGAGGTTTGCATCCATATATACATTTTCTTTTTTTTTTCTTTTCTTTTTTTTTTTCTTCTCCTCCTTTCTTTCTTTATGTTCATATGTATACATTTTTTTTAGCTCATACGCATACTTCTGTTAAAAGCATAGGTTTAAAAAAAAAAAAAGAGAAAAAAAAGGGGAAGCATCATCTCTTGATCTGTGCGTTTAGTCTAATTCCTATACTAGAACTTTCACAGCATCCCAACATAATTTCCTTTGTAGTCCCATCTGCAACCCAACATTATGTTTGTCCCCATCTTAAATATTTTCTCAAATTTCTGTAAGTCATCAATATATTCATATCATTTGTTTGCCTTGTGATGTCACCTCTTATTTTTATCTGTTTTGTTTACTAAAAATCCAAGGTACTCTTTATTGAATATTCCAACAAAGTGACCAAGCATGTTACAGTATGTATTTTAAAACCCCCTTGTGGATGATGGTGAGGCCATCGTTCCTCATAGGCTTGTTTGCATTGGTTGAAATAGAGCTGGTATCTCTGATGAGTGATGTTTGCTCAAAAAATTCAGAGGGTGCATTTGTAAGATTCAAGGTATAAAAACCTTCCTCTTTAGTAATCACCTTGGAGTTTCTCTCAGGATAGCACAACTATCATCCATCGACAAGTGATGGATTGATGAAAACCCAGTAAACAGAGAGTGTTCCATCAATTCCTCATGATTTAGGAGGCATTGGTAACAATTGTTCAGGTAATGGCCAAAAAAAAAAAACAAAAATTTTTTTTTGATGAAACCAGACTCGGTTTGTTGAAAGCAAGCTAGATTCTGACTCAATTTCTTTGGAGCAAGGCATTAATCATTCTGCACTTGATTTTATCATGAGATATGAGTTGCATTTGGACATTTTCATTTCACGCATTAATCTATGTCATCATCAGTTTACATATAGCGATTTTGATCTTTACTCCACTGTCGTTATGTTTTCGCACCTGTTTTCTTTTTTATTGAACTTCTTGCTCTGTTCTGGATGTTTTGTTATATGGCATGAACACATTTGATCCCCAATTCTTCCAATGGATCTACCCATGATATGGTACGACTGAGCATGGCGTCATTTGGTTAGTCCATAAAACCTATAGAGAGATATATTCTTACCTGTCCTGCATGTTGTATGACCCATTCACCACATCGTGTTGGTTTTGGCTGGATCATTATCCCAGTATCATTCATCGCATGATTAATGTGCTGGAGCATGCTGTAAATTATATTACATAGTGTTTGCCAAGTATAGCATCATCTTCTCCCATTTCCCTGTACATCTCTCATTACATGATTATATGTTTATTCTCCATCACATTAAACTAGCTAATCTATTCCAAGTTGGTATATCCATGGGACTGGTGTGTCATCACCAATGATTACATCGCCATGTTTATGGGATTCTGCCTTAATCGATGCATGTAGGCATCTTAGTGAATAGGGGTAATAAGTGATGAGGCTCTCAATCTTTCAGTCTCTTGCCTGGATGTTATTGATATTGTGCTGCAGGTATACTCTCATTTTGTTATTATCACATAATTCATTCTTCCTCATCTCTATGTTATTTATAAAGTTATTCATGTAAATTGATTTATTGTTTTCAATTCGTGCATGCCCCAAAGAGTTTCAAAGTTCAACAGGAGGTAGCTCTTATACGCAGGCATCAAGCATACTCCTGAAGGATGGCACTTCGATATCAAAATAGATCTAAGTGTGGATGATCTGTTAGACTGATGAAAGTGCAAAATCTCCAGGTGAATCCGACCTTTGTTTTAACAAAGAAGGAGCATTGTGAACAGGCCCTACTTCCTTCCTTTTGATTCACTGGTAGCCAAATTGAAAGTAGATGTTCTGCTTTCTGGAGATACATGGTTGAAGTGGGATGTCTTGCTGTTCCAGGATTAGATCTGAATTCTCTGCAAAATCAAGCTTTGTTGAGCCCAGCTTCATCAGCTCATTATTCTGCGTTTATGCCTGTCACCATACTAATAGCCTATTCCCAGCTCTTAACATAGAAGCCCACATGAATATCTACCTACATTTTCAGACACTATCCTATTACTCACCTAATCCCCTGCAATTATGATGTTCCAGCCCCATTATAACCCCCAGGTAAACAAGATTCCAAGGGAATCAAGCCAAGAATAACCATGATATCTAGCTATCTCCCTGTTAGAAATTGCAGACATTTCTGCAACAAATCCCATAAAAAAAAAAAAACTTTTTTTAGATGTACATAAGCTCCCAGCCTGGATCAACTGATTGGCAAATGTTATGCAGCCATGGAGTCTGCAGTCAATACCAAATTGTGACTTAAGCGAGACAGCAAGCAGTTGCCTTTGCCTTCGTGATGTTTGAGATCGTCCAACATGCGGTCTGTAGTAGTATATGTCTCACATGTTTTCCCATTTGTGCCAATAGTTATTCTCCAGCCAGCACTCCCCTCACCAGCCACAATCACTATTTACCCAATTCCTCACCTCCAATACATCATCACTGCTTTCATGATGATATTTTAGTCGACCTTTATTGTTGGGACTATATATATTCATTGTATTATGTAACATATCATAGCATTTTCACTCACTATACTGGCAATGCTATTTGCCTAGCACAACCCCTATTTCTCCTCATTCGCCATCCCCCCACGCCTAAGATCGTAAACATCATTTCATTTAAAGCCTAAGTTAGATACATGAGTTTCTCACCACTTGTAACTCTAATATCAAAGTAATATTTGCTATCCTCTTCTAATATTTTTGTGTTTTGCAGGAAATACATGAAAGATGCTATTTTCTAGAATTAGAGATTCTTGTAAAATTTAAGTTAAAATTTGTAATAGCTAGATATAATGAGAATTTACATTTTAGCTTTTAGATAGAATGAATGAGCAATGTAAATATCATGAATTACTTGTTCTTCATGCATTTTTCCTTTATTTCTCAAAATCTCACATTGGTGAAACACGAATGGCACGCGCACCATTTCGTAAGAGGTAAATTAATTCTAAGTTGATGATCCATATCAATGGCCATAGTCAGGGTGTGGACAAAACTTAGTATTTTTATCTTTTACGAAATAACACTGAATCCACACTGGATCTATTTTCAAAATTCATCATATTTCCTTAAATATTTTCTTCTTTTATTAGAATTTAACTTAAAATTGACTCAAAATATATACCAATGGCCATAGTCAGGGTATATTGAGAGTTAATTTCATTTTAAATTCTATAAAAGTACCAAATGTATTTTATTCTTCTCTTGAATTTAAATATAGATTATTATGTAATACATTCAATGACCATAGTCAAGGATGTATTATATTTTCAATCTTGTTTTAATTCATCCAAAGAATGAAATAGCTTTTCAAAATTCAATTTCAAATTCTTTAAATTCATTCATCATTTAGGATAGAACTACATCATATTTTCCAAATTTCCTTTTTCAAAACTCCAAGTGATGTAAATATCTTCTTCAATCAATCTTCAATCCTATTCATCTTTTCATTTTCAATTCTATTTCATTTTCCATCTCAAAGTCCAATTTTACTTTGAGATTTCAAATTCATTTCATATTCAAAATTTCCAATTCAAATTCATTTTCAAAGTTTAATTTGACTTTGAAATTTCAAATTCATTTTCAAAAGCTCCAATCAAACTCAAAGTTCAATTTAACTTTGAGATTCTTGATTCATTTCAAACTTCAAATCCAAGGTCTAAATTGATTTTGGGATTCATCTGTATATTTAAAATTCAATTTCTAAAATTTCTTTTCCCAAATTCAAATCAGACTTAGAAATTCTTGATTCATCTTCTAAATTTAACTCCAAATCCATTTTAAGATCCAAGATTCAGCACTCATATTGGATCTCAGACTTCAGATCCAATTTCTCTTTAGGATCCAGAATTCAACACTCATGTTGGATCTTAGACTTCAGATCCAATTCCTCTTTAGGGTCCAGAGTCCAATTTCACTTTTGGATCTCAGACTCCAGATCCAATTCCTCTTTAGGATCCAGAGTCCAATTTCACTTTCGGATCTCAGACTCCAGATCCAATTCCCAATTAGGATCCAGAATCCAATTCTACTTTGGATCTCAGGCTTGTAGATCCAAAAATCCATCTTAGGATCCAGAATTCAATCACACTTTGGATCTCAGATTTCAGATCCAATTCTCCTTCAGGATCCAGACTCCAATTTCACTTTGGATCTTAGACTTCAGATCCGAATCTATTTTAGGATCCGAAACCCAATCTACATTCCCAATTCTAGATTTCAATTCCAATTCCATTTTCAGATCTCATTTGAACTCCCTAAATCAATTTCTATTTCTAAATACCATTTGGATCCCTCAGATCTATTCTAAATTTCAAACTTCAAAATCTAAATTCAAATTCATTTCAAGCATTTCATTTCCTTTCCTAAAATTTAAATTCAAATTCAAAATCCATTTTTTCTTAAACTTTGAAACTTCATCTCCTTCTATTTTTCAAAGCTCCAAGTCATTTCCTCCTCATTTATTTTTTTCAAAAATTCTGATCTACTTCTCTGATCTATTTCAAGTTCTAAGTGAGATTTAAACATTTCTTCACTCCCGTACCAAGTTCATCTCAGAATACTTGGAAATTTCCAAAACCTCCTTTCAAAAGAGCATAACATTCTTGCATTGCACAAGCATGATTCTTTGTGCATTTAGAGTTAGAATAAATTCTTAGATTATGTTTAGGCAAAGCAAAAGGCATAGATTCGATCCTTGGTTCGATTACCCCTGGTAAAGGTGCCAGGAACGGTCGAACCTCGTACCGACGAGCGAATCCCGTCTCTCCATTTTTCCCGCAAATATTTTCAAAACGGAGGCGAGTAATTTTCTAAATGTTTTCAAATAAAGGTCAAGTGAAAACCGCGCAAAAGAGTTCCTCTTCTCTTTCTTTCTCTTCTTTTTCTCTTCTCTCTTTCTTTTCTTTCTTTTATTTTCTTCCCTTCAAAAAGGAGGAAAATAGAGGTCAGAAAAGGAAAAGAGAAGGAAGAGAGAGAAACCAAATGAGAGAGGAAAAATTTTGCGATGATCACACAAAGTTATTCAAAATAATCTGTAGGGCATACTCTTCTGGGACAGGAACCTTCATTCCGTTACAGGTGCTCCTCCACTTGTGGATGAATTCGCTAGCCCTCTCATTCTCATTCTGCTTCAGATTGTACAAATGGTTAAGAGTTGGTGAGGCTTCAACGTTGAACATGAAGCGCTCAATGAACAAGTTTACGACCTTATCAAACTCTCATAGTTCGATAGGATTGATATGGTTTGCATACCACCTGGCTGCTACACCCTCTAGGCTGCGAGGAAAGCAAATGAATAACGCCCGATTGTCTTTCCTGAAACGACCGCACTCTGCATAGAAAGTGGCCAAATGAGCCTTAGGGTAGCCTGTTCCGTCAAACTTGAGGAACTTGCGAGGGAGATTTTCTAGATTGTCATCCTCATCTAGACCATTGTAAAAATCCTCACCAGAGTAAGTCTGTTTGCCTTTGCTTTTGGCATGAATATCCTTAATGGCTTGAGTCATTTCCCTCATTTGCTCGTGCATTGGATCTTTAACTGGAGTAGGCTTATTTACAAATTCGGGTTCTGCAATGATCTTTACGAATTGTTGCAGAGGATTCTGATGGTAGACAAACTGCTCTTCTTCCTCTGATTCTTCTTCGACTGATTCTGATTCCTCAGAAGTAGTGTCAGGCTGGACCTTCTTTCTGACGATCCTGACCGGCTTTTTCATAGTTTTTTCTTGGGTTTGCTTTTCGAAGTGGCCTTCTTCTGACTGGCCTCAGCTTGCTCTCACATCATTCTAGCCATCATTCTCTGAAACAGGCTGTACATGGCAGGATCGATATCATCGCCTTTGTTTTTATTCTGCCCTCTGACTGACTTAGGAGAATTCGTTGCTTCGACTTCGTTGTCGCTGTGCTGAGGGGCAGTTTCTTTTCCAGCTCTAGTCTGAACCATCTTGCCAATGACAATGATTTCTGCGAAATAAAGGAATGGTTAGAGCTTGAAAGGACTTTTAAAAACACGACCTTTTGAGAAAAAGACAAGAAAGGAGGAATTGATAGACAATTAAACAAGTTATCCCATTACCAGGGATCGGGTCATCATAAATTTTTGTGATAATTGTGTCACCATTTTGTGGTAACGGAAAAATACGCTTTGTTACCTAGGCGAGGTCGTACATCATGATAAGAGATAATTTGAAGGAGAATATAAGGCAAAGTCTCATCACTAGGGATGAGGTCGTCACGGGGATCTGTGAACACCTCAAATTTTTCAAAATCTTTTAATATTCCCTTTTTACCCCTGATATCATTTTCTGAGCAATTGAGTCACTTTTAAATCTAAATTCCAGTTCATTTCTCAAGTTTTACTGAAATTAAATTCATTTTATATATCTGACTTGATTTCGGATCTGGATCCATTGTCCAGATCAAAATCTGAGTCTCCTTGTCCAACTTTTAAATTAAAATTATAGAAAATACCAAAAATAGTTTTTAAATAGCTCGGACAGTCCATCTGACCTCTGTATGGATCCATTGCGTTATATTTCTCAATTCGAGTTTCAAAAATCGAACATTTTCTCAAAACTTGGGTCCAAACCCATTCTTCTGAAGAATTTTCCCCAAAATGGCCTGAAATTCTCGGAAAAACACTTTTGTAAATATTTCTCAGAAAAATACAAAAATTTAGTGTTTAATCTTTATTTTCCTGTAAAATCTTAGATTTTTGTTCCAAAAATACAAAAAAATGGAAAAATAACACAAAACCAATAAATTTGGAAAAGTTACGAGAAAAACAAATAATTTCTAGCTTTTTGAAGTTAATCTTTACTAAAAACCTCATCTTAAACTATTTTTTAGAAAATTTCTTAAAAGGAACCCTTTTTTTGAAAAAAAGCAAAAATTCACAACGGCCATTTCCCGCGCATTCTCCCTCTTGCTTGCTACCCTTCGATCTTCAACGAATCCCTGGGTTCTCCTCCATCCATCTGCAACCAAACCTCTCTCTGGAATCCTCCTTTTGCTCTTTAAAAAGGGAGCACGCAGGAGGGAGAGGGGATCCGTCTCCTACCTCTCCACTGTCATCCATTTCATCACCACTTCATCCGCCCTCACTCCCCCATCTTCACAATCATTCTCTTCTTCTCCTTCATTGTGATTCTGAGAAAGACCTTACAGCAGGAGTACCATTCCCCCTTCTTCTAAAATCTCTGCAAGTTAAGGAAACCGACAGTTCTTTTTTTTTTTCAAAGGAAATCAACTTCCTCCTTCCAGATCTCTACAATTATCCGGTGAGTCTCCTCTCAACTCCTTCCCTCTTTACTATTCCTGATTCTTTTTTTTTTTTCTTGTTTGATCGGCCCATTAGAGCACTACTGCGATATCAGTGTTGTATATAGCAATCGTTGATTTGCGCCCATTGTGCAATATCAAATGGAATATTCAGATTTCGATATCTTACTTCTGTAATGGTAAATTTCCCATTAGATTCCCTTCTTCTTCTTCTTCTTTTTTCTTTTACTACGTAATCCATTTTTTTGTAATTCATAATTTCTGAAAATGTACTTAGCTCATTTACAAGTTGGAGTTATGAATCTCTTTTGCAATTTCTGCCTGCTGGGATCATGCCTCTTCAAAAGGGCGATTCAAATGGGTTGTTCATCTGGGCGATCAATATGCCCTTGGATAATGTCCATACAATTCTACCCTAAATGTGTGTTGTGCACTGTCATAGCAGAAGTGTATAGTCTCAGCCATTGATTTTGTTCATGTTGCCCATCCCGTCCATTTCATGGTTGATCATTTTCAAATTGTTTCATGTCTAAGACTCTTCTGATCACCTCTTTATTTAGCAAACGCTGATTGTAGTAGCGTCAGTTGCATTCCTTTCTAATAGTTCATTTGTTATATCATGTTTCTTTTTTCTTTTTTACCATGCTATATTGCTGCATTTCATTATCCAGTTCAATTTTTGTTTTATATAAATGATAGATCGGGTAATATAAGTCTGAATAGGGACTTAGTAAGTACCCTTATCAGAACAGAATGGTAAGCTCGCAAGTTCTGTGTGATTACAATTCTCATATTGAGCACAATTCATACACCCTTCCTGCAATTTTGTGAAAGTTGTGGTATATACCACATTTGATTGACGAATGCCTTCAGTTTTAACGGCATCATTTACATTTTATTATGTTCAAGTGTTCAACATTATTCTCTGCAGCTTGTCTTGTCATGTTTTAGACTTACCATATGCAGTAAATGTCACCCCCTCCCCCTTTTACATTGATTGTATCTCGATCATCATGATTGTCATTTACATCGATACCATATATCATTTGGCACCCCTTTGATTTGCATATCTGATTTTGTCTGTTGCATCCCATAACATTTCTTGACTAGATTCCCTGCATAGCATTCAATCTCATCCATATAGCATTCAACCATTAAATAGGTTAACTTATGGGTCATGTGAATTTAATCTTTTGAATTCTTGTTTTGACGCGACTTCTCCTTTGTATTTAGTGGGTCCAGCAGGGGTTATATTCACAGCCTGTTATCAGCCTTTCATCGGCTGATAAAGCTAGCAGAGTAGGTCCAGTAAGTTTGTTTGAGCCTGAGATTGATTTTCTTCATTGCATCATAAAATATGTTTCCCAGATTTTAGAGAAATTTGGATCCCATGCTGTTATGAGATATTCCGTTTATTGGGAGGTGATAAGGGGTACATATCACATATTTCTGAATGATGGTTTTTAGGCAGGGTCTTTTTCACTTTAAAGAGTTTTCCTTTTCCCAGAAGCCCGAAGTGTTATATTTCTGTTTGCTAGTATTCCATTGCTTCTTAGAATACCCTCTCTAAAAGCCTGCCTAAGAAATTGTTATGACAAGCAGCTATGGACTCTCTCTGTTTCACGTCACATTACGGTTTCATTGAATGTTGAAGAAATATTGATAAAGGGCCACAAAATGAGTTCATATCAAACCTTACTCAGGCCACAATAACGGCCGTGGATATCCGATCGGAGCAAAGAGCATAGAACACATCCCATACCGAATGCAGATTATGGGGTAGAAACAGATAAAAAAAAAAGACAAGAGAAACCTTGTTACGATCATTGCTACAGGTTTCTAAAACCACTTCAGAGGCTTGGCATAATGGTGGATGCGGCTTGCACAATGGAACATCTTCAGCGAGGGTCCATGGAGCTAATTGTCAAAAACTTGGCAAGATATTTCAGATGACGATTTGTTGGCACACTTTGGTGGCTTCGGCATCACTAAATTTTTAGTGAAAAAAACAAGACTTCAATTTGGATTAGAATTATGAGCGTCATTGGTTGCATTACATCAAAATATGATGTGGTTGGAAGAGCATCAGTCAAAAAAAAAATGACGATTTGTGACTGTAGGATCATGAAGCATCCCTGCGAATGCACTCACCACCTGTGCATTTTGTTGATGCATCTGCTAATTGATCACTTGATGAATTAAGTCCCAATGGGATCTCAATGACATCAACACTTTCATACCATCTGTGCACTTTTTCTTTATCTTTTTAAACAATGGTATGTACATCACCCACTGTAGTCATTCTTAACTGTTTCCTGTAAACTCCACTGTAGCAGAGCTTATGTCCAGTTGTTATATATATATCTTTAGGATCATACCATCATTTGTTCACAGTATGCTTATACAACAGCTTCCTGTTGTCATTGCACTCATAGTATGGCATTACTCACATTCATCACACAGCATAGTCATTATATTGACATTTATGCACTCACCTCAGGGTACTCATCATGTAGAGCATATCAGATCTCATTGCTATTACTTCAACACCATCTCACCTTTTCATGCCTTATGCTTTGCTGTTATAAAATTCATCAGCCTCCCATAGTGTGCATACACCATGTGTGCATACTCCAACAACATTTCCTGCGCATAGCTATCTCTTCAAACACCTACATGCCCCTTTCATTGTTGCGGCAATACATAAACCTCGCTATGTGTCATTTGCTGGGAGCTCATTTCCAGTGCCATTTCTTATGGCTGTCCCCCTTCATGCATCTACAACAGTGTCTATGCATTGTGATAGTCTTTCACATAGCTACAACAGTGTTTTGACACTGCTATAGCTTCATTTTAGATGTCCACATAGGTATCAACCTTCCCCTCCCTTTATTCCACCTATTGTATACTTCTCCATCTACAAGCACTCAACCCTATCTGCTGTGACCTTGTTCCACCTCCATCTACATATCCCATAATATTTCAGCTCTTGTACAGTCGCAACACCTTCTCCAGATCAGCTTCATATATATATATATATATATATATATATATATATATATATATATATATATATATATATATCTTCCATTCCATACCATATAAGGCATAGGGTATACCATATATATATATATGTGTGTGTGTGTGTATCTTAGTTGAAGCTTCACATCTAGTACTTCCATCCTTCATCGGAATGAACATTTTTAGGTATAACTTTTAGTTTTAATATGACAATTCTCAGATCTATTATATATATATATATATATATTGCCTGTTATCTTGTGCTAACTCTACTTTTGCAGGAAAATATATGAAAAATGTCATACTTCTTCTTAGCTTAGAAATTGTAAATATTAATCTCAGAATTGTAATACTTGGATTATAATGAGAAAATTTACATTTCTAGCTTAGAATAGAATGCATGAGCATGTAAATATTATGAATTATTTGTTTTCATATCATTTCTCTCTTTATTTATCAAAAATCCACAAATGGGATCACGAATGGCACATGCACCATTTTATAGGAGGTGATTAAATCCTAAGTTGATGATTTACATCAATGGCCATAGTCAGGATGTGAACAAGACTTAGGATTTTCATCTTTATGAAATAACATTGGATCCACACTGGATCTCTTTCTAAAAATCATCATATTTTTTAATATTTTCTTCTTTTATCAGAGTTTAACTTAAAATTGACTCAAAATATATATCAATGGCCATAGTCAGGGTATATTGAGAGTTAATTTCATTTTAAACTCTATAAAAGCACCAAAATATGTTTTATTCTTCACCTGAATTTAAATATAGATTATTATATAATACATTCAATGACCATAGTCAATGATGTATTATATTTTCAATCTTATTTCAATTCATGTAAAGAATGAAATATGGCTTTCAAGATCCAATTTCAAAATTCTTCAAATTCATTCATCATTTAGGATAGAATTGCATCATATTTTCAAAATTCTTTTTCATAAATCCAAGTGACTTCCTTCAGATATCTTCTTCACCTCTAGAATCAATTTTCAACTCTTGTAAATTCAAATATCATTTTCAGATTCTAACTTTAAATTCGAAGTCCAATTTGACTTTGAAATTCATTTGTATATCCAAAATTCAAATTCTAATTCAAATCAAATTTCAAAGTTCAATTTAAACTTTGAAATTTCTAATTCATCTTCTGATTCCCAATTCAAAACTTTAAAATTCAAAGTCCAATTTGACTTTGAAATTCATTTGTATACTTAAAATTCAATTTTCAAATCAAATTCCAAATTCATTGTTAAGTTTCAAATTCAAATTCAAATTCAATTCAATATCTCAAAATTCAATTTTCAAAGTTCAATGTAACTTTGAAACCTCTGATCCATCTTCTGATTTCAAATTCAAAATAAAGTTTATTCTCTTATCTTCAAAATCCAAGTTTTGAGATTGATTCCAAATTCAAGTCGTTTTCTAAGTTTTAAAATTTAATCTGGGTTTTCAAAACCCAAATCCATCTTCAAAAGTCCTATTTGGACTTTCAGAATCCAAATCCAAAGTTAGATTTTTTAATCCCAACTTCGATTCAGATTTCCAAGTACGATCTTCACTTTTTGGATCTTAGGCTTCAGATCCACAATCCATTTAGATCCAGAATTCAACTTCATTCTGGATCTCAGACTTCAGATCCAAAATCCATCTTAGGGTCCAGAGTCCAATTCTATGTTCTCAAATTTCAGATCCTAAATCCATTTTTAGATCCAAATTCCATTTCAGGATCCAGAATCCAATTCCATTCCCAATTCTAGATTTCAAAGCCAATTCCATTATCAAATCTCATCTGGACTTCCTAAATCCATTTCTATTTTTAAATACCATATGATTCTCTCAAAATCCATCCTGATTTCAAATTTTAAAATTCAAAATCCATTTCAAATTTTATCTCCTCCTAAATCTAAGTTCAAAAATCCACCTTCTGACTTTGAAATTTCCTTCCTTTTTCCTTTTTTTTTCTCAGCTTCAAAATCATTCTTTTCAAATGAAAATTTATTTTCCCAAACCCTAATTATTCCAAAAACTTGGAACTTTAAATCTTAAGTTCTAAGTTAAAAAACCATTTCTTCACTTTATTTTAACACTTGGGAACTTTTCAAAAATATCTTTCAAAAGAGCATACATCCTTGCATTGCACAAGCATGATTCTTTGTGCATTTAGACTTAGGATAAATTCTTAGATAATATTTAGGCAAAGCAAAAAGGCATAAATTCGATCCTTGGTTCGATTACCCCTGGTAAAGGCACCAGGAACGGTCGAACCTTGTATCGACGAGCGAATCCTGTCTCTCCATTTTCCCGCATTATTTTCAAAACGGAGGCGAGTAATTTTCTAAATATTTTCAAATTAAGGTCAAGTGAGACCCCGCAAAAGAGTTCCACTTCTTCTCTTCCCTTCTTTTTTCTTCTCTCTTTCCTTTCTGTCTTTTATTTTTTTTCCTTCAAAAAGGAGGAAAATAGAGATTAGAAAAGGAAAAAAGAAGGAAGAGAGAGAAACCACAAGAGAGGAAAATTTTTGTGATGATCATAGTTTTGGCGACCGAGATGGGACACGTCTTCGTCCAGTCGAATTTGTGCCTTTGCTTTGCTTTGATATCATCTACGTCTTTATTCTATAAATGTCAGCTACATTTTCATGCAAACCTTAGGAGCCTAGACTCTGTCCTAAGTTGATTATTCCATGTTCACATTAGATTTAGGTTTGAAATACAACTCTCCTCAATTTTAGGGATTGAATGTGAACAATGTATGCAAGTGTATGCTTCTTTTCATTTAAATTTTATCTCTTTAGGACTTGCATTAGAGCTTTCTGGTTTTATCTGCATGTTAAACATATTTTTGAAAACATCCCTACCTATATTGTCCTGGTCTTCATGTTGCTGGGCTGTCTCACTGAACCATAGTTCGGGAGAGCGCTTCACAACTGGATCACTTATTTGGGTTCGCGCCCCCCTACCACGTACCTAAGGGCCATAGTTCGAGGTATATCGGTAGGTGCTCAAAGATGTTGGGAAGCCATTACCTTAGAACCGAAGAAATATTTTCATATGCCATGTACTTCGAGCTTCGGCTTGAGTATATCGGCGTACCTTGATTGGAATCAGATGATCTAAATCTTAGAGTTATGATTAAGGTCCTATCGGCTATTTTAAAATATTGCATATAGAGTCAGCCTTAAGGAGTACTGTTCGTACATACTTGTTTGTATATCTGTGATTGTCTGATATTTTATATCTCCCTTGTATTTTCTAAAATCCTGGGTATATATTTCAAAATTTCCTCTTTGTTTTTAAAACCCAGGTGTATTTTTCTTTCTCTTCTTCTTCTAAATTTCTTCAAAATTCTTTTGATCTTGCCTGCAAGTTCTTCAAATTTTTCAATCTTTACCATTTATTCTCAAATTTTATCTTTTTCTCTTATTTTTTCTTCTGATTTTATATTCTTGTTTATATTTTCATAAATAAAATCTCTTTTCATCAAGAGATATCCTTTTCAAAATAAGCATTTTTTTCTTCATGTTTTAGTTGGTTACTCTCCCTCGTAGAGTAAACAACGCAATTGTCACAAATTTTGTGGCAACTCAATCCCTAGTAATGGGATACAATTTTTCAGATTTCAACCTAATCCTTCCTCTTGTCAAAACTTTTTCAAAAGTTTCTTTGGTCTAAAAACCTCCACTTTTCTTCTACAGAGAGCGCTGATATTCAAAAATGGTTTAGACAAGAGCTGGAAAAGAAACGGTTCCTCAACACAACGACAGTGAGGCGGAAGGGATGAGCTCTCCTAAATCAGTCAGGGGACAGGGTCAGAACAGGAAAGATGACATCGACCCCACTATGTATAACAGAACAGACAAATGTGACCAAACAGTGTTTGATAACAGAACAGTGTTTGACCCCACTATTTCTGCCTAAATCAACAGAACAGACAAATGTGACCAAACAGGGGACTGACAAGAAAAATCTGAAGCAGGTATCAACACTATTCTAAAAATCACAGGCTTTCAGATGCAAACAGAGGACACCTCGGACATAACTTTCACTTTTTACAGTTTTGGATTTGGAGCAACACACAAAGAGAAACCATAGCCCTAAGTCGATCCAAGATCTCAGAGGCCCAAATTAGGCTCTGACACGTGTCCCGAACTCTCGGATTTTTGTCAGACATTAAAAAAATTCAGAAAACTCTGAGAAAATCATATTAAAAACTAGACATTCTTCCGAGTTCATAACATCTTTTGGATCGAGAATCGGATCTCCCATGAGGGATATCTCGATTTTACAAGTCGGCAAATGATTTTCAAAACGCATCCCGGGTAACAAAACCCGACTTGCCATTTTGAATGTTTACCGCAGTAAACAAATTCAAATGCTTCCGATTTTTTGGCAAAATTTCATAGACACCTAAGGGCGCATTCCGTGATTTTTTTGGGATTTTTAATAAAAAATAAATGTATGAAATGACGTGTGGACTGACTGACAAAAACAGAGACCTACTGAAAATAAGCAGAATTGAAATAAATGCTAAATTAATCCTAATTAATTCATGAAATATGCTAAATGAATGAAATAAAATGCAAATTAAACCTAGCTAACTACATGAATGTTAAAAATCATCAAGGAAGCATAATGAAACATTTTTATATCTGTCGTTTTATGAGAATAGCTCAATCCATCCCTCGGATGAGCTCTTTCTTCAAACGACTCCCGATTCGAATTATGAGATCAAATCAATGGGAAAAGAAGTGCACCTTGCTTTGTTACGCAGCATAGAAGCTCTTGAAAGGGGCGGCTATCATGAGCTTCCTTCGTTCTTTGCTCCGGGCTTCAGATGGTTCACCAAAATCGACCTCCGCTTGAATCGAATTGGCCACTGCACGAGCTTTACTCCACCTTCTCCAATGAGCCAAAGGGGGCACGATTTCCAAAGTTCAAAATCAGATTTTAGGGAGGCTAGGTCGGATTTTCAAGTTCACAAAATGGTCTCCAAAGATGCTCCCTTCTCTTGGGCGTGGAGCCTTGTTTTTATAAATTTTCTGAAGAAATTTGAAATTCAAACAGGCTCAATCTGAGCCCTCCATGTGGTGCCATCTCAGGGGGTGCTATCTGGGGGTTTGAAATTCGAATTTGGCTTTTGCAAGGAGCCCTCAGGTGGCGCCACCTCATGGGGCTATTTTGATTTTTTTGAGAAAATAAAAAAAATGGGAATTTTGTGGGTGAGACACCTCAGCAGGGAGAATTTGGAATTTTTCAAAAGCTTGCTTGATTCTCTCTGCAGGGAACTATCAGATGGCGCCACCTCAAAGGGTGCTCTCTTGGAATTTGAAATTCAAACTCACCTTTTGTAGGGAGTCCTCAGGTGGCGCCACCTCATGGTGGGCTACTTTTATTAAAAATAAAAATCAAAATGGAGCCAAGTGGAGTCCTGGAATGGTGCCACCTCAAAAGGTGTTCTGAGGTGTAAAGTTGGAACAGTAGGGGCATGCCATGTGGCGCCACCTCTTGGGGAGTTCAAATGTTTAAAATTTTGCTTTTTCTGCAGGAAAGGAGAGGCTGACATGTGGCAGACAAGTGTCAGCTGCTGGAGAGGCCTTCTCAAATGGTGCCACCTCAGAGGAGACTTTGAATTTCAAATGGAGGTTGGCCCTAGAGGAATGGAGGGTAGACATGTGGCGCCACCTCAGGGTGACTCCTACAATGCCATGTGGCAAGAGGGAGGAAAAGGAGGGAAGGGACATGTGGCGCCCTCATAGGCCATCTGGAAAGATCAGAGCTCAGGATTTACGCCACCTAGGCCTTGTTTGAATTTTTGAATGGTTTGCTTTTTCTGAAGAAAGCCAGGAGTGACATGTGTCTCCTACTTTTCTGAAAAAAGTAGGGAGAAGACATGTGTCCTCTACTTTTTCTAAAGGAGTTAGAAGGAGACATGTGTCACCTGCTTTTTCTGAAAGAAGCAGAGAATGACACGTGGCAGAGGGGAGAGAAGGAGGGCCAAGCCATGTGGCGCCATCTCAGACAACATGAAAAACTTGAAGTTCAGGATCTGCACCACCTATGAGGAGATTTGAACTTTTGAATTCTAGTTTTTCTGAAGAAAGCAGAAAACGACACATGGCGTCTACTTTTTCTGAGAAACTGAGAGATTGCCATGTGTCCTCTGCAGGAGACACACTCCAAATGGCACCACCTCAGAGGAGACAAGCCTACCTTTTCTGTAGGAATTTAGGGGTGACACATGTCTCCTACTTTTCTGAGAAAAGTAGGGAGAGACATGTGTCAGGCTGCTTTTCTAGAAGGAGGGAGGGGTTGACACGTGTCCCCTGCAGGAGACACACTTCAAGTGGCGCCACCTCAGAGGAGACAAGCCCCCACTTTTCTAGACAGGACAACCTATGACACTTGGCATCTTCTGGTGTTCTTTGAAATGACACATGGCGCAGGATGGATAGGGTGACACATGGCAGATAAATGGGATGACTTGTGGCGGCTTCTTAAGGTAGCCCCACACTGACACTTGGCATGGAAATGGGAGGAGAGAGAAATGACAAGTGTCACCAATCCAGGGGACAAGGCTCCTATATTTTTGGTTTTTTCAAAATTCAAATTTTCAAAAGAAAAGCTTGTGTGTCACCACCTCAGTGTGGGTCCCACATTGCTTCTTTATTGAAATAAGGATAAAACAACAACTTCTTTTTGGAATTTTCATAAAATCTGGACTGATTGGTAAAACAGGAATTTTGAAAAGAGTTGGCCCCTGTAGGGCGATTTTGTAAAAGAATGATAGTTGAAATAGCTGTCAAAAGGCAAAATCTGAGTTGAAATTTATTGAAAATTATCCAGATTGTTTTCCTGAGGAAATATTTTGAAATTCAGAGTCCTGGGGGTAAAATGGGAAGAATTGATAATTTTGAAGACCCAGGGTTTTGAAATCAATTTTGAAAAGAGTTGAAATTCTAATCTGGATTGAAATTTTTGAAATCAAGAGTTCTGGACCTCGAAATGACATGTTGTGCAGTGCAGTGATATGAAATGCTCATGCAATGATATGCAATGTCATGTCTTATGCAATAGAATCTTGAACAAAGACTTGGAGATTTCTGTCTTCTGTCAGGAGTAAAATTTTGAACATCTGAGCTAAAAATAGAGAAATTTTGAGAGTTTCAGATGAAATTTGGACTTTTGCAAGGTCCGGGCTCAGAAAATGACCATTTTACCCTCCAGCGATTTCAGAGGCTGGATGATGATGTTTGGTGAAAATGTCGGGGAGGTGAGTGAAAATTTGGGGTGTTTACAGATGCCCCTCTTTGCTACTAAGCCGGCTCATGGCCGAGCTTAGTGGCAAAGAAAAACACACCAAATTTGGGCTATACATAAAAAAATGCCCCAGTTAGAAGGATCTGACTGGGTGTGAAGAAATTAGCCCGAGGAAGATGGTAGATATGAAGCGAAGAATGGAGAGAAAAGACTCACTCTGTGAGAGTGAAATTCAGGTTTTATGCCCTTAACCTGGATGGGACAGAAATACCTCGTATGGAACGAAGCTCAGGTTTGACCCTTAACCTGATTGGGCGGAAAATGAGACTCAGGTTTGTACCCTTAACCTGATCGGGAATGAGACTCAGGTTTGTACCCTTAACCTGATCGGGCGGAAAATGAAGTACCTCTTTGAATGAGGCTCAGGTTTGTACCCTTATCCTGATCGGGCGAAAACTGGAATACCTCTTTGATTGAGGCTCAGGTTTATACCCTTATCCTGATCGGGCGGAAAATGGAATACCTCTTTGATTGAGGCTCAGGTTTGTACCCTTATCCTGATCGGGCGGAAAATGAAATACCTCTTTGAATGAGGCTCAGGTTTGTACCCTTATCCTGATTGGGCGGAAAATGAAATACCTCTTTGAATGAGGCTCAGGTTTGTACCCTTATCCTGATCGGGCGGAAAATGGATGGAATCCTCGAAGGAAGAGACCATGATGGAACCTTCGGATTTTGCACAGTAAATCCGACAGGGGTTTTGCAAAAGGAAGGAAAATGGGGTCCCTAAAGCTTGAAAAGGGATTGATCTTGGGCGTCTCATTGCTGAGACTGAAATCAGCTTTTGAAATTGCCTTTTGCGAGAAATGATTGGTGGTTCGACCTCGAACCGAAATGGGACTGTCTATGGTGGGACAGTAGGGACACAGGGAAGTGTGCAATCTGAGAGTTCATGCTCTCAAAGAAGGGAAGGAATCAAGTCCTTAGGAGGGATTTAAAATTGGTGTCTGGATGTATCAAAGACGGACATCAAGCTCTCACTTCACGTCAGGATAGCTGAAAAATATTGTCAAAATGTTGGAAATCTTGCTGTTGATTCAAATTTTTTTTTTTTAAAATGTTGCATATTGTTGCAAAGATATTCTTTCTCTTCTACCCAAAGTATTACCTCCAAACAAGGTTCACTTCGTAGAATCGGGATTGGAAACCCAAATTGCTTGTAATTGGCCTTCTTCAAGGAAGCTATCAATTTCCTTGATACGAGCAGGAAAGAAAATTTGATATTATGAAAGCAATTGATGAAAGAGTATTGATAATAGAATTTCACAAATTTAGAGAGGATTCTTGATAAATTTGGCAGTTTGATATCCTGGGAGCTTCTCTCATGATAATCTTGTTGCACTCTTTTGGATTTCTTGAGTTGTTTGCTACATTCTCCTTCATTTTGGAGATGTTCTTACTTTTTCTTCTCTTTCTCTCTTTTGGAAGGGTACGTCACAAATTCCTTCAACTTGGAGATGTTTCGATCCTTCTTTGCTCAGGGGTCATGTTGATGATATTGGCTCATTGGCTGGGAATTTTTGAAGGATAGCTGAAATTAAACATCTTTTAGGGATTGTCGGGAGGTTCATCGCATCTGCCTTCACCTCGACAGTGCTCAGGACTTTCCCTGGAAGGAGTCGCCATAAACTCCGTCATCTTGGAGATGTTTTGAATCTTCTTTGGCCCCGGGGGTCTATTCGCCTAATTCGCCTTCATCTTGACGACAGGTGAGAGATCCCTTTTGCAGATATTTAATTGCAGCTTAGGTGATTCTGAGGAGACAGGGCTTGGGTAAGTGCTCTCTTTTCTAGCGCTCAGGATATTTCCACTGTCTCATTTTACAAGAATAGCCTTTAAAGATGCGCCATTGACTGCGATCAATATCAATCATCTATGGCTTTGCAAAACATTGAATTTTCTTTGCTGGCCATATCGAGGATTTATCCTTCATCCTTTTGGTTGGCCAAATAGAAAGAATTTGAAGTTTGAATCTCTTTTCGCAAAAGCTTCACTCTTTTGGAAGTAATGCTGAAGGTAAACTGAGGTAAAGATTTATGCAATAAAATTTTGAAATCAACAATTAATTGATTGACAAATTGATAAATTTTTCTTGAAATCCTTGGTGAAAGAGAGCATTTAACATCCGGCTTAACACATCCGTGACGAAAATTGAGTCCTGAAAAGACTCAGTAAAAGATCAATTCGACAGTTGAGTTTTGTTTTGACTTACCAGCTCGAAAGCAGGATTTTATTTGTTTGACCAGCTCGAAAGCAAGATTTTTGGAAGTACCAGCTTGAAAGCAGGATTTTGATAGAAGCATCAGCTTGAAAGCGAGATTTTTGGGAATACCAGCTCGAAAGCAGGATTTTGATTGTTCGACCAGCTCGAAAGCAGAATTTTGATTGAAGTACCAGCTCGAAAGCAGGATTTTTGGGAATACCAGCTCGAAAGCAGGATTTGGATTGTTCGACCAGCTCGAAAGCAGGATTTGTCGACCGACCAGCTCGAAAGCAGGATTTTTGGGAATACCAGCTCGAAAGCAGGATTTGGATTGAAGGACCGGCTCGAAAGCAGGATTTGGATTGTTCGACCAGCTCGATAGCAGGATTTGTTGACCGACCAGCTCGAAAGCAGGATTTGGGTTGACCGACCAGCTCGAAAGCAGGATTTGGGTTGACCGGCCAGCTCGAAAGCAGGATTTGTTGACCGACCAGCTAGAAAGCAGGATTTGTTGACCGACCAGCTCGAAAGCAGGATTTGGGTTGACCGACCAGCTCGAAAGCAGGATTTGTTGACCGACCAGCTCGAAAGCAGGATTTGGGTTGACCGACAAGCTCGAAAGCAGGATTTTGATTGAAAATGATTGTCATTAATAGAGATGTGACCCGAAGGTTTGAAAATGATAGATATTTGATGAATTTGTAACCGAAGGCCTGGGAAGTTGGAACCTGCAGGCGGGAAAATGACTGATGTTGTCAAGATTGTAACCCGAAGGCTTGAATTGAGAATCTGATAAAGTGGGTGGTCCAGAGGTTGAAATTGGAAATTGAGTGACCCGAAGGTCGAATAGAGAATTGGGTAACCCAAAGGTCAAAATTAGAAATTTAGAATTGGAAATTATAAATTATAAATTGAAAATTGAAAATTGAAAATTGAAAATTGAAAATTGAAAATTGAAAATTGGCTGTTAGAAATTTGGAAATTGGGAATTTGGAAATTGAAAATTGAAAATTGGATGTTGGAAATTGGATGTTGAAAATTGGATGTTGGAAATTGGATGTTGGAAATTGGGTGCAGAATAAATGCAAATGGAATGCAAATGCACATGACAATGCAAATGAAGTGCAAATGAGCGCAAATGGGTGCATATATATGCAAAATGAGAGGTTGGTTTATCCTGCCTGCATACAGGATGTTTTAAAGTAAAGATAAATTTTCACAAAAAAAATGCCCCAGTGTAACTAGGGAGGAAAATTTTGAATAAAAGAAGGATAATTGGTGAATAAGGCAACAAGCTCCTTGACCGATAGGCATCCTCAAGATCATTCCTCACAAGAGAGACATTGTGAAAAGGAAGGATAAGCAAATAAGATGGTGCCAAGCTATTGAAAAAAATTCGATGACTTTATTGATGCTTAAAAATCAAGGAAAGAAAATGGGATTACATTATTTTTTTGAAAAGCAAGAGGAGAAATGGAAAAGTGTTGGCATGGTAATCTTCTGGAATGATTGTAAAAAAAAAAAACATCTTAGTCGGGATGACTAGTCCTCCTTTTCGTCTTCAACGAGGAGCTTCTTGTCAATGCAGTCTTGAACAATGTTCTTAAGGATGAAACAATGCTCGGTATCATGACCCATTGTCCGATGAAACTTGCAGAACTGATCTTTGAACCTTCTCATGGTCACAGAAGGATCTGCTATCTTGGGGAGTCTAACCATCCCTTTGGCAATCATATATTCCAGAACTTCCTCGAGCGGTTGTTCTAAGGGAGTAAAATTGCGGTCGTATCCCCAACCATCATGCTTTGGCCTCTCCTGGGGCCTTAATTCTAGTTGGATGCTCGCGGGAGAGCTGTCATTCTGCTTGTTGATTCTGTTTTCTTGTCCTGTATGATCATCTTTGCTGGAATTTAGACTCCCTGACCCGCCGGTGTGGTTCTTTCTGCCACCCCTTTTGCTTTTGCCATTGTTGTTGCCAGGGGCATTCACGGAGAATGTGAAGTTTGACTTCTTCTTGATATCTGAATTGCTCTTTGAGAGTCTGAGGCTCTCATATACTCCATTTTCTATTCCCATCTCGAGCCATTCAGCTCGTTCTATCAATTCAATAAAAGATCGTGCTGAGGAGGTAGAGATCAGGCCTCTCAAAGGTTGGGAGAAATTATTCAGGATGACCGACAACGCGTGTCCTTCTGATATTGGGTCCTTCATTTTGTTGCAGGTCTCTCTCCATCTGCGAATAAAGTCTCTGGCTTTTTCACTATCTCTCTGCTTCAGATTACAGAGGTGATTTAACGTTGGTAGCGCTTCAGCATTGAACAGAAATCACTCGATAAATAGATTAACCACCTTATCGAATTCTCGCAGCTCGATTGGATTGATATGCTCGGAGTACCACTTGGCGGCAGTGCCTTCTAAGCTACAAGGAAAACAGAGAAATAGGGCCCTATTGTCTCTCTTGAATTTGGAGCATTCGGCGAAGAACATGGCGAGATGGGCTTTGGAATCACCAGAACCATCGAATTTGATGAACTTGCGGGGCAGATTTTTCAGTTCTTCGTCTCCTTCTAATCCATCATAAAAATCCTCGCTAGTGAAGACTTTCTTGCCCTTGTCGCGAGCTTGCAGGTCTTTAACAACTTTGGCCATTTCTTTGAACTGTGACTGCAGGGGCTCTTCTGCAACTTGATTCTTTGATTTGCGACTCCTCCTTTGTTCTCGGCCCTGTTTCTGAAATGCCGGAGGCACCTCATATTCTTCATCGGTGTCTTCCTCTGATTCTGATTCATCTGAAATTTCCTCTGGCTGAACTTGCTTCTTGGAAGTCTTCTTATCCTTGTGCCCGTGGAACTTCTCTCTGAATGGATTCTTCTCTGCACTGGTCCCAGCCTGTTCACTGATCATTTTGGTCATCATTTTCTGGAACATGGCATACATCTGTGGGTCTATGCAATCCTCCCCTTGCTGTTGCTCCGGACTCCTCTCGGATCGCGGGGAGTCCATCTCTTCTTCTGAGGCTGAGGAGTACTGTGGTGATGTGGTTCTTTTTCCTGACCTTGTTCGAACCATCAAATGTTGTGGATGCTCTCTGCAGGATGAAGTCTTGATTAGACTCTGAGGAAATTTTGGATTGGAAAAAAAAAATGATTATTGATGATGTGGTAGACAATTGGAAGAATATCCCATTACTAGGGATGGAGTCGCCGCTGAAATCACAACAATTGTGTTGTCATTCTTTGTAAGAGAAATAACAACGAAAAATGTGCCTTGTTACCTAGGCGAGGTGGTCAACCACGAGGAAAATACCATTTTTGAAGGAAAGAGATATCTCTTAAAAAAACAATCCGCAAATGAATTTAGAATAAGGAGAAGGCGGGTGGGTAAACAATTTTCACCACAATAAATCAAGGTATTCAAGAAGAAAATAAGATGGAGAATTTGGCAAATAGACAAAATGATTGAAATCCAAGGAAAGAAAACATATGATTTTGAAAAATTGCAGGCAGGATATAAATGCAGCTGGAAATTTGAGATCCAGTGGAACGGAAGAATGAAAAATCACCTGGAGTTTTGAAAGAAATGGGATATTTAAGGAAATCATCCAATGTTTTAGGAAATAAAGGGAAAAGATGAAAATATGGGTAGTTGAAAATATTTTAGGAAAAATATAAGAAAATAGAGGTAATATAAGAACAATCACATTCTGCACAAACATTTATGCACATACAGCACTCCCTAGAAGGCTGACTCTAGATGCATTGTTTTGAAAACAGTTGTAGGACCCTAATCCTAACTCTAGGTTCAGATCATCTTTGTCCAATCCAGTTATGCCGATATACCGAAATCGAAATTCGAGGTACGTGGCATATAATTTCAACTCCGGTTCTAAGGTAAGGTTTTCCAACATCCTTGAGCGCCTACCGATATACTTCGGACTGTGGCCCGCGGTACGTGGTAGGGGGGTGTTAACCCAAATAATTGGCCCAGTTGTGAGGCTCTATCCCGAACTAGGGTTCTGGAAGAGAGCCCAGCAACGTGAAGACCGGGTAATGATAGGTAATGGAGATTTTGAAAAATGATCACATGCAAGAAATAGATGGCTCTAAATCCTAGAGAGATAGACTTTTGAAAATCTTTGAAGAAGCATACATTGTTTGCATTCAGATCCTAAATTGAGGAGAGTTGTATTTAGACCTAAGTCTATGTGAGCATGAAAATATCTCCTCAATCTGGTCCTACCAAACCATGCCTAAGCTATATGCAATCAATGTCAGCTAGGTCAGAATCTAGGCTCCTAGGCTCACATGATATTGAAAGTAAAAGAGCTGACATTTTGTAAACATAATTTCGATAATTGAACTAAGTCAAGCATAATTTTAATCAGACAAGGACAGGTCCCATCACGGTCGCCAAACCTGTTATCGTCGCGAAATTTTTCCCCGTCTTCCCTTCCTTGCGGAAGAGAGAGAGAAGGAAAATGCTTTCGCGCTTCAAACTTGACCGGATTTTGGAAATTGCTTTTGAAATACTCGCCTCCGTTTTGAAAATTGCGGGAAAATCCATGGGATGGGGCTCGACCTGTCGGTACGAGGTTCGACCGTTCCTACCGCCTTTAACAGGGGTAATCGAACCAAGGACCATAATTGTGCTTGACTTAGTTAAATCATCAAAATCGTGTTCTATCCTAGATGCACAAAGAATTCAGGCATGTGCTATGAGATTTTGGAGAATGCAAGTTGGAAAGCATGATGTATGCTTAGAAAATATTTGGAGTTGAAAAGAATCTCTTAAAAAAAAGATGAAGGTCAATTTCTCAGGAAACTCAGATGAAGAAGGGTTTTTTAAAATCACAAGAAAGTTCATAAAGATGTAGGAAAATCATGAATGGTTTGAAAATCCTGGAAAAATGGAAGTGATTCTTGAGAAAAAGGTGAACATTTGAAAAGGGAAACTCTTCTCAGGAAATTCAGACTTTGAGAATTTTCTTAGGAAAATCATGGAAAATTCATAGGAAAACTCATTGGAGAAGAAAATTCAAAACTTGGGAAATTGAAATCCTGGGAATTTTGCCCTTGAAAATCGATTTTTTTGACTCTTGAGATTGGGAAAACTCTTTTGAATCTCTTAAGAAAATATCATTTTCCAGGGAAAACTGCGGAAAAACTTGTCTTTGGAAAACCGATTTTGAAAAATCCTTAGAGTTTCTTGAGAAATCGATTTCTTGAGAAAATCTTGAGAAAATCAATGATGCAAATGACATGAGTGAATGAATGCACTTTGAAAAGATTTTCTAAGAGATTTGTAGGAAAAATGTGCATTAAGTCAAGATAAATCCTTCACATATTCTGACTGTGGCCATGAATATCTTCAGAATTTAGTTGATTTGATGCACATGATTTTGAAAACTTTGGAAATATGATGTGCATTTTAAGATAGCCTAAGAGTGTAGGCTCAATGTGACTAGTAGAAAGATGACGGATCTGGGTCCCGTCCATATTCCGACTAGGGCCGTAAATATGGATCCCACCGAGTCCATCAACTCCCTAAGAGTTGGTGCACGTGCGATTTGTGAACATCCATAGTGCTTTTGAAATAAAATGCATGAATCATAGAAACAGGATATTGCATGAATTTAAACTATATGATATGCATCCTAGTCTAAGCAGAAAATTAACTCTCTTATTCCAAAATTTACATTATTACATCACTAAATAAATGAAATAAAAGGAAAATGCAGACTTCAGCTTCTTCTTTGGAATGTCCTTGCCAAACTTGAAATAAGGTTAGCTCAAATATGTGGGTTTTTCCAAGATTTTCCAATAATATTCTGAAATTATTGGATTTAATTGGATATAAACCCTAATCTCATGCTTCCTTGATATTTGAAATGATGTAAATGCAGGAAATTCAGTAGAAAACAGTTTGAAATTCGGAATTGGGGTCAAAATGACCAAAATACCCCTAAAATTAAAGTTACACCTTTAAAATCAGGGTTTTTTGAAGGAAAACTTGGTAAAATTGAGATTTCGAAATTCAAATTGAATCAAATGATGATGAAATGCAGTAAAAGACATGATGACATGCTTCTAAACACATTAGGACTGTAAAATCAGAATTTGACATTTTGCAATTTATCCGAAATAACGAATTTCGCTTGTTTTTCACATAGATCTCGGTCCTGCGGGACCCTGTTTTGGTATTGTGGCTAATCCGAACCTCAAATGGATTCCAAATTGCACCAAATTCGGTATGAAGCCTCTACTTACTCTGATAAACAACCTGGAATGCTAAAAATCATGAAATGATATGATTTAAATGCTAAACTTTAAAGAAAGTCCTAAAATGGTGGATTTTGCCTATGGATCCGAACCAAATGCAATGCTTAACATGATAATGCAAGATTTACACCATGAAAACTTCTGATATTTTGTAGACTGCTAAAAGACCCGAAATTGAACATTTTTGGTTTTTACAGCCTCGGGATTTGAGCCATGATGAGTTCAGATACAGGGATTTAGTTCTGATAGAGGCAAAAATCACCCTAATCTGATGTAAAATGCCAAAAAAATATAAAACAGCCATGGAAATTTATGAAATTAATCAGAGCTATTCACGATACCTATATAAACAACTTTTATGTTTAAGACGTCGGCATTTGATCAACAGAAACACAGATAAAAATGTAACTATTTCAGCCTAAATCAACAGAACAGACAAATGTAGAAAAACAAAGGACTGACAAGAAAAATACGAAGCAGGTATCAACACTGTTCTAAAAATCACAGGCTTTCATATTCAAACAGAGGACACCTCGGACATAACTTTCACATTTTACAGTTTTGGATTTGGAGCAACACACAAAGAGAAACCATAGCCCTAAGTCGATCCAAGATCTCAGAGTCCCAAATTAGGCTCTGACACGTGTCCCGAACTCTCGGATTTTTGTCAGACATTAAAAAATTCAAAAAAATATGAGAAAATCATATTACAAACTAGACATTCTCCCGAGTTCATAACATCTTTCATATCGAAAATCGGATCTCCCATAAGGAATATCTCGATTTTACAAGTCGGAAAATGATTTTCAAAACGCATCCCGGGTAACAAAACCCGACTTGCCATTTTGAATGTTTACTGCAGTAAAGGAATTGAAATGCCTCTGAATTTTTGGCACAATTTTAGGGACACCTAAGGGCGCATTCCGTGATTTGTTTGGAATTTTTAATAAAAAATAAATGCATGAAATGACGTGTGGACTGACTGACAAAAACAGAGACCTACTGAAAATGAGCAGAATTGAAATAAATGCTAAATTAATCCTAATTAATTCATGAAACATGCTAAATTAATGAAATAAAATGCAAATTAAACCTAGCTAAATGCATGAATGCTAAAAATCATCAAGGAATCATAATCATGTATTTTTATATATGTCGTTTTATGAGAATAGCTCAATCCATCTCTCGGATGAGTTCTTTCTTCAAACGACTCCCGAATCGAATTATGAGATCAAATGAAGAGAAAAAGAGGTGCACCTTGCTTCGTTAGGCAGCGTTGAATCTCTTGAAAGGGACAGCTATCACGAGCTTTGTTCATCCTTCACTTCGGGCTTCAAATGATTCACCAAGATCGATCCACCATGCCTTCTTCACTGAGCGAAAGGGGCGTGAATTCCAAAGTGCAAAAATCGGATTTTCAGGAAGGCTAGGTCGAATTTCCAAGTTCACAAGAGCTAAAAAAAAATGGTCTCCAAAGATGCTCCCTTCTCTTGGGCGTGGAGCCTTGTTTTTATAGATTTTCTGAAAAATTTTGAATTTCAAACAGGCTCAATCTGAGCCCTCCATGTGGCGCCATCTCAGGGGGTGCTATCTGGGGGTTTGAAATTCGAATTTGGCTTTTGCAGGGAGCCCTCAGGTGGCGCCACCTCATGGGGCTATTTTGATTTTTTTGAGAAAATAAAATAAAAAATAAAAAAATAAAAAAATGGGAATTTTGTGGGTGAGACACCTCAGCAGGGGGAATTTGGAATTTTTCAAAAGCTTGCTTGATTCTCTCTGCAGGGAACTCCCAGATGGCGCCACCTCAGAGGGTGCTCTCTTGGAATTTGAAATTCAAACTCACCTTTTGTAGGGAGTCCTCAGGTGGCGCCACCTCATGGTGGGCTACTTTTATTAAAAATAAAAATCAAAATGGAGCCAAGTGGAGTCCTGGAATGGTGCCACCTCAAAAGGTGTTCTGAGGTGTAAAGTTGGAGTAGTAGGGGCATGCCATGTGGCACCACCTTTTGGGGAGTTCAAATGTTTAAAATTTTGCTTTTTCTGTAAGGAAGGAGATCTGGACATGTGGCGGACAAGTGTCAGCTGCTGGAGGAGGTCCTTCAGATGGCGCCACCTCATGGGGGATTTGAATTTCAAGTGGAGGTTGGCTCTGGAGGAATGAAGGGTGGACATGTGGCGGACAAGTGTCAGCTGTCTGGAGAGGCCTTCTCAAATGGCGCCACCTCAGAGGAGAATTTGAATTTCAAATGGTGGTTGGTCCTGGAGGAATGGAGGATGGACATGTGGCGCCACCTCAGGGTGGCTCCTACAGTGCCATGTGGCAGGAGGGAGGAAAAGGAGGGAAAGGGACATGTGGCGCCCTCATAGGCCATCTGGAAAAGTCAGAGCTCAGGATTTGCGCCATATAGGAGGAGATTTGAATATTTGAATGGTTTGCTTTTTCTGAAGAAAGCCAGGAGTGACATGTGTCTCCTACTTTTCTGAAAAAAGTAGGGAGAAGACATGTGTCCTCTACTTTTTCTAAAGGAGTTAGAAGGAGACATGTGTCACCTGCTTTCTCTGAAAGAAGCAGAGAATGACACGTGGCAGAGGGGAGAGAAGGAGGGCCAAGCCATGTGGCGCCATCTCAGACAACATGGAAAAGTTGAAGTTCAGGATCTGCGCCACCTATGAGGAGATTTGAACTTTTGAATTCTAGTTTTTCTGAAGAAAGCAGAAAACGACACATGGCGTCTACTTTTTCTGAGAAACTAAGAGATTGCCATGTGTCCTCTGCAGGAGACACACTCCAAATGGCGCCACCTTAGAGGAGACAAGCCTACCTTTTCTGTAGGATTTTAGGGGTGACACATGTCTCCTACTTTTCTGAGAAAAGTAGGGAGAGACATGTGTCAGGCTGCTTTTCTAGAAGGAGGGAGGGGTTGACACGTGTCCCCTGCAGGAGACACACTTCAAGTGGCGCCACCTCAGAGGAGACAAGCCCCCACTTTTCTAGACAGGACAACCTATGACACTTGGCATCTTCTGGTGTTCTTTGAAATGACACATGGCGCAGGATGGATAGGGTGACACATGGCAGATAAATGTGATGACATGTGGCGGCTTCTTAATGTAGCCCCACACTGACACTTGGCATGGAAATGGGAGGAGAGAGAAATGACAAGTGGCACCAATCCAGGGGACAAGGCTCCTATATTTTTGGTTTTTTCAAAATTCAAATTTTCAAAAGAAAAGCTTGTGTGACACCACCTCAGTGTGGGTCCCACATTGCTTCTTTATTGAAATAAGGATAAAACAACAACTTCTTTTTGGAATTTTCATAAAATCTGGACTGATTGGTAAAACAAGAATTTTTGGAAAGAGTTGGCCCCTGTAGGGCAATTTTGTAAAAGGAAGATATTTGAAATTGTCAAAAGGGTAAAATCTGAGTTGAAATTTATTGAAAATTATCCAGATTGTTTTCCTGAGGAAATATTTTGAAATTCAGAGTCCTGGGGGTAAAATGGGAAGAATTGATAATTTTGAAGACCCAGGGTTTTGAAATCAATTTTGAAAAGAGTTGAAATTCTAATCTGGATTGAAAATTTTGAAATCAAGAGTTCTGGACCTCGAAATGACATGTTGTGCAGTACAGTGATATGAAATGCTCATGCAATGATATGCAATGTCATGTCTTATGCAATAGAATCTTGAACCAAGACTTGGAGATTTTTGTCTTCTGTCAGGAGTAAAATTTTGAACATCTGAGCTAAAAATAGAGAAATTTTGAGAGTTTCAGATGAAATTCGGACTTTTGCAAGGTCCGGGCTCAGAAAATGACCATTTTACCCTCCAGCGATTTCAGAGGCTGGATGATGATGTTTGGTGAAAATGTCGGGGAGGTGAGTGAAAATTTGGGGTGTTTAGATGATAGCGAGAATGATGTCGAAGCAAGCCGAGGCCAAGCTGAAAGAGGCAGTTCCTAAAAGCAAGCTGAGGAAGAAGCCTGTAAAGAAGCAAGTTAGAATCATCAGAAAGAAGGTACAACCAGACACTGCTTCTGAGGAATCAGAGTCAGTCAAGGAAGAATCAGAAGAGGAAGAGCAGATTGTCTACAAACAGAATCCTACGAGACAGTCCGTAAAGATAGCTGCAGAAGAGCCTGAATCCGTCAACAAGCCCAAGTCTGGGGCTCCAGCAGAAGACCTGATGAGCAAACAGATGAAGGAGATGAATCGAGCAATCAAGGACATTTAAGCCAAGGGTAAGGGCAAGCAGACCTACACTGGCAAAGATTTTTACGATAATCTAGATGGGGACGATAACCTGGAGAATCTTCCTCGCAAGTTTCTCAAATTTGATGGAGCTGGCAACCCTAAAGCCCACTTGGCCACCTTTTATGCAGAATGTTGTCGTTTCAGAAAAGACAACAGGGCGTTGTTCATCTGTTTTCCCCGCAGTCTAGAGGGTGTAGCAGCCAGGTGGTATGCTGACCACATCAATCCTATCGAACTATGAGAGTTCGATAAGGTAGTAAATTTGTTCATCGAGTGGTTCTTATTCAACACTGAAGCCTCACCTACATTAAATCATCTTTACAACCTGAAGCAAGGCGAAACTGAAAGAGCAGGAGATTTCATTCAAAGGTGGAGAAGCACCTGTAATAAGATGAAGGTACCCATTCCAGAGGAACACACATTGCAAGTAATCCTCAACAATTTCTCTCAGCCCATAAGGAGCCTCATCGCCACTTTCCCGGCGAGATCCTCCATCAAATTGATTGAGCGAGCCGAATGGCTTGAGGCAGAAATAGAAAGTGGGCTTTACGAGGGCACGCCTCTGGTCAAGAATATCCAAGACCAGAAAAAGAAGGCGCAATTCGCTCATTCAGTTGAGGCCTCCTGCAATAATCTTGGCAGTAGCAGCAAAAAAAACAAAAACAACAGTGGCAGTGGCCCGAAAATAAATCAGAGCAAGGGGCAGAAGGAGAGATCTTATAAGAACAATGACAAACCGCTTCCAATTGGCCTTCAGCAAAAAGGTGATCTTCAAGAGAAGCCCAAGTATATCAAGTGGGAGAAATATCGAGTCTTCACTCCGTTAGCTCAAAGTTTAGAAGTGATTATGGATTACCTTTTAAAGCATGGGATGATCAAACTCCCTAAAATCGCAGATCCTCCCGTAATGTTGGGAAAATTCAAGGACCAATTCTGCAAGTACCATAGAGCAACAGGGCACGACACTGAGCACTGCTTCGTCCTCAAGCACATGATACAAGACTACATTGACAGAAGTGAGCTGATAGAGGACGAGGAAGAAGAGCGCCCAGCAGTCCTGACAGAACCATTTCCAGATCACTCCAAGAATTGAGGATGCCCAAGTTTTTCTGCACTGTCATTTTCTTTTATTAAGTCATCTTGTAGGGGCAAGTCAGCCCAGTCTTTTTGAATCCTTTCCTTTCAAAGTTCTTGTAAATATTTAGTTTTGTTATCAGACCTTTTTGCTTATCAATAAAATGTCAATTTCCTTTATATATCTTTTATATCCAATATTTCTTTCTTTCTTTTGCCATACTGGGGCATTTAAATTCCTGTTCTTTTTAAAATGCGAGACAATCCTGACATCATTCATGAGAGAAATGATATTACCTATGAGGGTTTTGCAAAAAATCATGAAATTTTGAAAGTCTTTGTTATAATGACCAAAGAATTCTAATATTCTTTGGTCCAACCTTTGTCAAAAATCAACCCTCGTGTTGATCATATTTTAAAAAATAAGTTTTTGAACCATTGCATTGAGAATTCAAAACTTGTGTTGATCCTATCTTCCAAGATCGGTTTCAAAACATTATATTCAAAGATCAACCCTTGTGTTTGTCTTATCTTTCAAAATAGATCTCAAATCTTTATATTCAAAGATCAACCCTTGTGTTGGTCTTATCTTCCAAAATGGATTTCAAATCTTTATATTCAAAGATCAACCCTTGTGTTGGTCTTATCTTCCAAAATGGATTTCAAATCTTTATATTCAAAGATCAACCCTTGTGTTGGTCTTATCTTCTAAAATGGATTCCAAATCTTTATATTCAAAGATCAACCCTTGTGTTGGTCTTATCTTCCAAAATGGGTTTCAAATCATTCAAAGATCAACCCATGTGTCGGTCTTATCTTCCAAGATTGGTTTTAAAACATTATATTCAAAGATCAACCTTTGTATTGATCTTATTATCAGTTTTGAACTGTTATTTTTAGAAATCAGGCCTATCTTCTTCTTCAAAAATAGGTTTTCAAACCATTGCCTTCAAAAATTGACCCTCATGATGATCTCTCATGTTTGATTTGAAGGATCAGATCTTCACACTGATCATTCTTCTTGCGGTGGATTTTCTTCCCCAAAATGATTTCTCACTTATCTTTTAAATAAACATTTTTTTCTTTCAAGATCCCATATGCAGGCAGGATCAGAAAAACTTATTTTCCTCAAATCTTATAAATTTTTATCTAATTTTGTTTCATTCATTATATTCATATTTTTATCAAGTTTACATCAATTTTATCAAGTTTTATCAATTTTTCCTCAATTCTATTAAATTTTATCAAATTTTAACCCTTTCAGGTTAAGGGATAAACCTGATGCCTCTTTCCCATGAGGTATTTTTCTAAATCTTCTTCCCGCTCAGGTTGAGGGATAAACCTGACCCTTGTTGTCCGAGGTGTTCCCGCTCAGGTTAAGGGATAAACCTGACCCTCGTTGTCTGAGGTGTTCCCGCTCAGGTTAAGTGATAAACCTGACCCTTGTTGTCTGAGGTGTTCCCATTCAGGATAAGGGATAATCCTGAAACCCTTTGTAGGAGCAATAATGCTACCTATGAGGATTCTTTTATAAAGATAATTTTTCAATTCTTCTCGATTTTGTAAATGTTTATCAATTTCTCTTTTAAATTTCCCCCAAAATTCTATTTCTTTCACATTGCCCTTTCAGATTAAGGGATAAACCTGACCCTCATTGTCCGAGGTGTTTTTTCCCCTCAGGTTAAGGGATAAACCTGACCCTCGTTGTCCGAGGTGTTTTTCCCCCTCAGGTTAAGGGATAAACCTGACTCTCGTTATCCGAAGTGTTTCCCATTCAGGATAGGGGATAATCCTGAAACCCCTCGTAGGAGCAATAACGCTTACCTATGAGGATTCTTTTGTAAATACACATTTCATCAACCTTTATTGATTTTCTAAATTTATATTAATTTCTCTTCATTTACTTTCCTTAAATTCTATTCTTTTTTCCCATTCAGGATAAGGGAAAATCCTGAGACCCCTCGTAGGAGCAATAATGCTACTTATGAGGATTCTTTTGTAAATACAAGTTTTGGTCAATTTTTATTGATTTTCTAGATTTATATCAATTTTCCTTCATTAAAATTCCTTAAATTCTATTCTTTTTCCCATTCATGATAAGGGATAATCCTGAAACCCCTCATAGAAGCCACAAGGCTACCTGTGAGAATTCTTTTCAAAAACAAAGTTTTCATAAACTTATTCCATTTTTTCTTCACTTTTATAAATTTTATTCCTTTTCCACTCAGGATAAGGGATAATCCTGGGATCACTCATAAGAGCAACAATGCTACTTGTGAGAATTCTTTTTACAAAATAAATCAATTTCCTCAAATTCTCTCCATTTTTATCAAATTCTATCTCCTTCTATCTTATTAAAATTTTATTCTTTCTTTTCTCGTTCAGGATAAGGGGTTAATCCTGAAAATTGGACCACATACCTGGTCCATCTAAATCATAGATCATAAATTCTAAATCTTGTCATATCCTTTCTAAATTCAAGTCTCAAGTTATCTCTTCGCAAAATCCTCTTTCCCTTTTAGGTTAAGGGATAAAACCTGGATCATTTTCCTAAATTCTCATCAAATGTATATTCTTTTTCCCTTCAGGTTTAGGGATAAACCTGAATCATTTATTCTAAATTCTCCATAAATGTCTATTCTATATTTCCTCTTCAGAATAAGGGATAATCCTGAAACCCCGGCAATCATTCCTGCTTCAATCTTCAAATATCTTAAGAATGTCGGTCTCCTTCCCAACTCTCATTTGAAAAACCCAGTCCTCACACGGGTTACTTATCAAAATTTTCAAAATTTAAAGATCAAGTTCAGTTATGTACTGTCTGTCTCTCAGAAAGTCTCAATCTTAGATCAACTCATTAAATCAAAGGTCGTTAAATCAAAGGTCGTTAAATGAAATGTCTCAGCTACTTTGTTGGTCGTTAAATAAAATGTCCCAGCTACTTTGCTGGTCGTTAAATGAAATGTCTCAGCTACTTCGTTGGTCGTTAAATGAAATGTCCCAGCTACTTCGCTGGTCGTTAAATGAAATGTCCCAGCTACTTCACTGATCGTTAAATGAAATGTCCCAGCTACTTCGTTGGTTGTTAAATGAAAGATTCCAGTTTTTCACTAGTCATTAAATGAAATGTCCCAACTACTTCGCTGGTCGTTAAATGAAAGGTTCCAGTTTTTCACTGGTCATTAAATGAAAGGTTCCAGCTACTTCACTGGTCGTTAAATGAAAGGTCCCAGTTTTCGCTGGTCGTTAAATGAAAGGTTCCAACTCCTTCGCTGGTCGTTAAATTAAAGGTCTCAATTTTACTGGTCAGAATGTCCAAAATCATAAATACAGCTCAAGGTCACATCAAAATCTATATTGAGTGATTATTTCATAAAGGATCCTCGAAAACTTTGTCAATACGCTAAAAATACTTGTTGACTCCAATAAATCTTACTGCACAAAAGAATTACCTCTGATTACCTCTAGTATTCTTTTCAAAAAGGTGAAACTTTTTGCAAAAAAGAGGTAAAATTCAAATCTTTTACTGTTGATCAACCAAAGGGATGTAAGAAATGTCATCGACATGATCAGTGAAAGAAATATTCAATGACGTTGAAAAGCCAGAAGTGAATTGATATTGATCATGGCTATGACGCATGTTTAAAGTCGATTTTCTGGCAATCAGACAGTGGAAATATCCTGAGCTATAAAAGAATCCACTCAATTCGTATCTTCTTATCCATTCAAGCTGTAAACAAATATCCGCAAAAGGGATCTCTCAATTATTGTCAAGATAAAAACGAATAGGCGAGCTAGACCCCCGGGGCCAAAAGAAGATTTGGATCATCTCTGAGATGAAGGAGTTTGTGACAGATCCTTCCAGGGAAAGTTTAGATCATCGTCGAGATGAAGGCGAATGTGATGAACCTACTGACAAACCCCAAAAGATATTTGATTTCTGCTATCATCTAAAGACCTTTTGAGCCAATATCATCAATATAATTCCTGAGATAAATGAAAGATCAGAACATCTTCAAGATGAAGGAGTTTGTGACATACCCTTCCTCGAAAAAGAGAGAAAAGTCAGGACATCTCCAAAATGAAGGATGATGTAAAAGCTCGAAAAAGTTCAATGACTCAAAAAGAGTGCAAAAAGATCATCGTGGGAAAAACACCCATATATCAAAACTGCCAAAATTGCCAGAAGTCATCTTTTCTCATACGAAATTCTTTCATCAAAATCTTTTCACTACTTGCTTTTATGAATTTGAGAATATTTCTTCTCTTCTCATATCAGGGAAATGGATAGCCTCCTTGAAGAAAATCATCAGCGCTAAAATCTTGAATTTGACTCTTAAAACCAAGGAGTTAACCTCGTTGGAGGAAATACTCTAGGTAAAAGAGGGAATATCTTTTGCACACACGTGCACATTTTCAAGCGTTTGAATCAACTACAATTTTATCTTATTGGCAAAATTTTCTAGATATTCCAAGAATGAAATAAATATTCAATATCCATTTTAATGCAACCTAGCGTTGTTTATATCTTCCAAAAGAGTTACCCCATTCAGTTGAAGTATCTCTCCTGTCCCATCACGGTTTTGAGAAATCCGTATGGTTGTTCTCACTCAGGTTAAGGATCAAAACCTGTACTTTCTGCGAGAGGTCATTAAATTCAAAAGCTATTTCAGTCTCATCCATGAGACGCCCAAGATAATCCCTTTTTCAAAGCTTTAGGGAAACCCATTTTCTCCTTTCGCAAACCCCTTTCGGATTTGTTCGTCCAAACTCCGAAGTTTCCATCGTGGTTCCTTCATTTGAGGATTCCACCTTGGTCGTCCCCTTCAGGTTAAAGGTTAAGCCTGAACCTTGTGTTTTTAAAATGATTTTTTTAGCAAAATTGACTTAAAAGGTTTAAACTCGTTCATTTTTCTCATAATTTTCCCATTTTTTTTGTTTTTGCGTTATCTTTCATTTTTTTTGTATTTTTAGAATAAAATCCTAAAGTTTGTGAGAAAACAAAGATTAAAACTAATTTTTTTGTGTTTTTGCAAAAATATTTACAAAAGGGAATTTTTCTGAGAATTTAAAAGCTATTTTGAGAAAATTTCTTCAGAAATGGGTTTGGATCCGGATTTTGAGGAAATATGGATTTAAAGTACTGGATTCGGATCCGAAATTAATTTTGAATATACCAATATGGAATTTAATTCAGAAAATCTGAAGAATGACTCAAATTTAGCTTTGAAATTGCTTTGATTTTCTCAGAAAATGCGGTCAGGGGCAAAAAGGGTCATTTTTACAAAACTTTGAAAAATTTGGGGTGTTCACAGACGGATTTTGAAATTCACAAAGCAATCACACAAAGAACACAAGAATTTATCCTGGTTCGGTCTTCCAGACCTACATCCAGTCCCCAAGCAAAACCCGCTTGAAATTTCCACTATCAACCTTGTGTAACTACAAGATCATATAGACCAAATCCGGTCCCACTTTTAGTAACAAACCTACTGAAAGCAAACAACACCTTTAAACCAAGGAGTCATTTTCTTTTATAGAAAAAATAAAATAATCAACTTACAATCAACCTACGAGCCCTTCTTATGAATGCAAATGGAATGCAATTGACTTTTGAGGTTGTTGAAATACTCAACTCACGAATTCACTATCTCTCAAAGGAATTTGAGTGAAAAACTGGAGTGAAAATATCAAGTGAGTGAGAAAACGAATATGAGTGAAAAGCAAAGAATAATTCAATGTAATTCGATTGGATTTGATTCAATTCGATATTTTTGAGTGTGAAATGCACTCGTATTTATAGTTGAAAGATTCCATACGTTGAGGGTATGAAAGGGTGTCAAAACAGTCTATTTTGAACGATCAAAATGTTTGAAAAATGAAAAACACGCCTTTTAAAAGTTACAGAAAAATGGCAAAATTAGTCGACTGGAACAATAGTTAGTCGACTGAAATCAAATATTAGCAGACTGACAGTTATCATCTGTCGACTAATGTGTTTATCATAGCCGTTTGAAAATCTGAAGTTTTGAAACTTAGTCGACTAAAGAAAAAGTTAGTCGACTAATAATATCATCAGTAGACTGATAAATCTTTCAGTCGACTGCTGCTAAATTTTCTGAAAACACACATTCTGTCCGGTCGACTGATAAAACCTTCAGTCGACTGCTGCTAAATTTTTCAGAAAACAAACATTCTGTCTGGCCGACTGATAAAACCTTTGGTCGACTAATTTTACAAAAATGATATTTTTGCTTAAAAAATTTGGCGCAAAAAGGTTGGTCGACTGGTGAATCTATTGGTCGACTAATAAACATGAAAAATTAAGTAAAGAGTTTTTTAAAACGATTTTCATGAACAGTTCTTTTAGAAAAGTTTTTCTAAACACTTTTTAGGTGAAATGCAATCGAAATATGCACTCTAAGTAAGGCTCTTACAAGAATCTAAGACATTTAATGAATTTTACATTTGCACACTAGTCTTCAAAGATTCTTCATCGAATTCTTCAATTCTTGTCATTTTTCTTCATTGCCTTAGCCGAAATGCAGTTGATTCACTTGTTCATCATCAAAACCTTGTACTTAAAGTATCGTGTATGGCTTCATTGTCGTAACAATCTTCCCCTTTTTGATAATGACAAACTAGTCAAAGATAGAGCATTTAGATGCATAGATGGAGATTTTAGTCCCCCTTATCAATATGCTGCAAAACATAAGAAGTTAGCACAATCAAAGCACATATATATCACATGTTGATTGTTTTGCATTTCCATCATGACTTCATGCATTTCTAAATTTTTTTATGAAGGCAATTTTCAATGCTTTCACATAATGCAATTGCCATGTTTGTCTTTTTCTCCTGCAATTTCCATCCACGTGTCTGTTTCTCCCCCTTTGTCATAATAAAAAAGAGTAAGTGCAGACATAGCATAAGCAAAATGCAAATGCAAGTTCAAAATATTATAACCTAGAAAGTATCAATGTTCAGTAATGACAGTAAACAAAGTTCAAGAGAAGTGTTGCTTGATCATCTCCTTGAGTTCATCAATATCCTTCTGAATTGACGAAAGTTGTTGAGTTACATCTTCACGAAAAGTGTGTTGATGTAGCTCCAAAGCTTCAATTCATTGTAAAATTTCATCATTGTCTTGATTAGTAGAGACTTTCTTTCGTTTTGCTTGAGATGAGGGTGTCACAAGAGATGGTGATGGTTCAAAGGGTGATGGTTCAGAGGGTTCAGATTGATCAAAATTTAAAGGAGGTAGATATTTGATTTTCATTCGTTTAAAAATAGTTTGATCAAAGAACTCCTTTTGTTCATTAGGGGTACTTTGAAATATCTAAAAATACGGGTAAGAAGACATCCATACGGAAGAAAGGGTTTTTGTTTCCACAACGTAGTAAAATACACGTTGGCCCAATTTACAGAAATATTTCCAAATAAGACGTAAAGAGTCATAGAGAGATCTGTGAAATAATAATCAAAAGATCCAGTTTTAGGTAGAACATTGTGGGCAAGAATTCGTCCAACAATGTGAGCGTGAGTTTGAAGATTGGTATTCTTGAAAGGAGGACAATAAGGTGCACCGGGAAGAAGAATTTGTTCAAAAATTCTTTCATCACTAAGTTCAATAGTATTGAAAAGAGTTTCTGAAGGTGGAATATCTAGGATTTGTCCAAGAAGTTTAGAATCAAACTCAATTTCAACATCGCGAACAAGAGAGGAAAGAAATCCAGTTTAGTGTAAAACAAATGGATCAATAAAGGATAATGAAGGGGGTCTGCACCAGCATCAAAAAAGTGTGAAATGCCTATGAATAATTCTCTGATTTTGTAGCGAGAAAATAGGTGAAACAGAACATTTCAACTTGGTAAAATAGGAAGTGCAGAAATCGATCCAAAAGTATCATATAAAAGAGGATTTCTGAGTAGTCTAAATGAAAATCCATGACGTGCTTGTAGTGTAGATGGAGGGAAACCTTGTGTGGATGCTGTATTTTGACGAGGCGTGGTTGTTAAGAACGAAACAGATTCACCTGTCAAAGAGAATTGTTGTTGATGTCAGCTTTCCAATGACGTCCGGTGGGAGGAAATTGTCGTCTAGTGTCGTAGAGGATAGCCAATGTTGTAGAATCACTTTGTGCGATGCGAACGATGTGCCTTCTACGATCAAGGTCTCTGTTAGTGGCCAAAACAAGCAGTAAAGGCAGTATGCCAGAAGATGGATATCAATTTTTCAAGGGTTTTAGGAAAACAACGAGATCTTTAGTGAAGAACAAGTTGAGACACATTAGATGTCGCCTGGCTTTTCAACGCTGCAATGGATGTCGTTAGGCATTGCTGTAGAAAACCCTTAGTCGCGGCAGCCAAATGAAATGGCAGTAGAAACTGCTTAGTCACGACACGAGGGTTTCGGCTAGGAGGAGTTTGTCTGCTACAAAAACAGGAGGTGACACGGTGGATGATGGTAGGTGAGAAGATGATGCTGCAAGCGTCAACTGCTGAAGATACACCCTATCACGACAAGAGGATTCCGGTGAGGAGGAGTTCGTCCAACACTCCTATGGTTTTTGGAAGAGATAGAGGAGAGAGATAGAGGGGGGTTTGTTTATGAAAAGGGGAAAACACACGGGCGTAAAAATGAAACAGTGTGATTTAAAAAAAAATGAAGGGGTATTGGGTCCCTTTTGTTAAAATTTTAAAAAAACATCAGTCGACTAGAATTTTATCGGTCGACTAAAAATGTGTGATTTTGAGATTTTTCAAAAATAGCATTTTTAAAACAAATTTATAAATCTAAAAATGAGCAAATGCCTAGTTCTCTCCAAATTCTCATAAAATCTTTATTTTTAAGTGGTTTAGTGAAGATATCGGCATGTTGTTCATTAGTGGGTATAAAATTTAATGAAATATCTCCTTTTAAAACATGATCTCGTAAGAAATGATGTCTAACTTCAATATGCTTAGTTCTTGAGTGTTGAACAGGATTTTTTGAAAGATTTATGACACTAGTGTTATCATAATAAATAGTTGTTGTGGAATAATTCAAACCAAAATCTTTTAAGGTTTGTTTCATCCATAGTACTTATGAACACGCTAAACTAGCCGTTATATATTTTGCTTCAGTTGTTGAGAGTGACACTGAATTTTGCTTTTTACTAAACCAAGAGACTAAGGAATGTCCTAAGAAATGACAAGTTCCACTAGTACTTTTGCGATCAGATTTGCTTCCTGCAAAATCTGCATCACTATATGAAACTAAATCGAAGGAAGATGATTTTGGGTAAAACAAACCAAAATCTGAAGTATCTTTCAAGTATCGAAGAATTTGTTTTACTGCAGTTAAGTGAGATTCCTTTGTATTAGCTTGAAATCTAGCACACATATAAACACTAAACATTATATCAGGTCAACTAGCAGTTAAGTATAATAGAGATCTGATCATACCTCTGTAGAGATTAGTATCTACATTTTTACCATTTTCGTCTTTGTCAAGAGAAGTAGTTGTGCTCATAGGATTTCTTCTTGATTTCGATGAGTCCATCCCAAATCTCTTAAGTTCTTTCGTATACTTAGCCTGGTTGATGAAGATTCCTTCTTCAGTTTGCTTTATTTGAAGTCCAAGGAAGTAGTTCAATTCGCCCATCAAGCTCATTTCAAACTCTTCCTGCATAGCTTTAGCAAATTCTTTACAAAGAGAATCATTAGTAGAACCAAATATTATGTCATCAACATAAACTTGCATAATAAGAATATATGAATTAAGATTTTTAATAAATAAAGTGGAGTCTACCAAACCAATGAAAAAACCAGACTATTCTAGAAAATTTCAGAGTCTTTCATACCATGCTCTTGGTGCTTATTTGAGTCCGTACAAAGCTCTTTTTAATTTGTAGACTTTTTCTGGATATTTCTTATTTTCAAAGCCTGGAGGTTGCTCTACATAAACTTCTTCATTGATGTGTCCATTTAAGAATGCACTCTTAACATCAATTTGATATAACTTAAAATTCATGTAACTAGCAAAAGCAAGCATCATTCGAATTGACTCCAATCGAGCCACTGGTTCATAGGTTTCATCAAAATCTATGCCTTCTTCTTGATTATAGCCTTGTGCTACTAGCCTTGCTTTGTTTTGAATGACTTTGCCATTTTCGTCCAGCTTATTTCGGAAGACTCATCTTGTTCCAATTACCGGATGATCCTTTGGTCTATCAACTAGATCACATACATCATTTTTAGTAAATTGATTAAGTTCTTTAGACATGGCCAAAAGCCAAAATTCATCATCACAAGCCTTATTGATATTCTTTGGTTCTATTTTAGATATGAAAGCAATATTTGCAATATATTGCAATTGCCTTCTAGTTTGGACACCACTCTTTATTTCTCCAATAATTTGCTCATGTGGATGATTGGGAACTTCTTTTCAAACTAGTGGAAGAGGAACATTTTCTTGAGAAGTGCTCTCTATCAAAGGTTCTTCTTGAAGTATGACTTATTCTCCTTCGCTTAGAGTTATAACCTGCTCACAATTCTCATCAAATGCAACATGTAAAGATTCTTCAATGCATAATGTTCTTTTGTTAAAAACAAGATAAGCTTTGTTTCTAGAAGAATATTCAAGAAATATTGCTTTATCTGATTTTGAATCAAACTTATCAAGATTATCTTTGGTATTTAACAAGAAACATTTACTACCAAAATTTTTAAAATATGAGATCTTTGGTATACGAGCATAATACAATTCAAAACATGTTTTATATAAGATTGGTCGAAAAAAAACACGGTTTAAAACATAACATGCTATATTTATTGCTTCAGCCCCAAAGTATTTTGGTAAATTTTTATCTTGAAGCATGGTTCTAGCACATTCTTGCAAAGTTTTATTCTTTCTTTTAATAACTCTATTTTGTGGAGCCGCTCTAAGAAAAGCAAAGTTGTGAGATATACCATGTAAATCACAAAACTTTAGAAAAGATTCATTTTCAAATTCACCACCATGATCACTACGAATTGTAATAATAGATGTAGATTTTTCATTTGTAATTCTTCTACAAAGTTTAGAAAATTCAGAAAAAACATCATTTTTGCTTTTTAAAAAAATCACCCATGTAAATCGAGAATAATCATCTACTATAACAAAATCATACTTGCTACCATTCAAACTTTGAATTCTATATGGTCCAAATAGATCTAAATGTAAAAGTTCAAGAGGACGTTTTGTTGAAACTACATCTTTTGCTTTAAAAGAACTCTTGATTTGTTTACCCATTTGGCAAGCATCACATAAGTGGTCCTTCTTATATGATATTCTAGGTAGGCCTCTAACAAGATCATTCTTGGATAACTTAGAAATTATTTTAAAGTTAACATGTCCAAGTCTCTTGTGACATAACCATTGAATTTCATTTGAAGCGATAAGACATTTTTCATTAAAAGTGGGTAACTCATCTAGATAAAGTTCATATACATTATTCTTTCTTTTACCTTTAAAAATGATCTTTTTAGATTGAAAATCAGAAATTAAGCAGAAATCATTTTCAAAAGAAACGAGAAAACCTTTATCACATAATTGACTAATGGATAATAAATTATGCATTAAACCATCTACTAAAAGAAGATTTTCTATCAAGAGAAATTTTGGATTACCAATGTTACCAATACCGATTACTTTTCCCTCGTTATTGTCACCAAAGGTGACGGTTCCTCCGTCCTTACTTTGGAGGGTAGAAAATAACTCGTGCCTTCTAGTCATATGTTTGGAACAACCGCTATCCAAGATCCATTTGCTCCTTATTTTGCATACCTACAACAAAATTGAAAGACAAAGCATTTGACCCTTTTCTATTTTCGGGTCCATGAGAGTTAGTCTTAGGAACCCATATCCATTTGGATTTTGGTTTCCTTTGAGAATAAATATTTTTTCAATAAAAAAGATTTAGCATTTCTAGAGTAATCATGTCTAGGTTTATAAGTTTTATAAGTACCATGATTAGATGCATTTCTATTATAACTAGAAAATTGAGTTCTTTGAGAATTTTGTCTTTGATTCTTCACCATATAGTTTGGTCTATTTTGAGTATCAAAGAAGCTATATCTCAATATAGTTTTGTTAATTGAGTATCTTTGAGAACCAAGAAGTCTTTCTAGATTTTCTTGTCCATTAGTGAATTTGGTCACTATAGAAAGAAGATCATTTGATTTTTTTTTTAGACTTGTTATTTCTTCTTGTAAGAGATTGGTTCTAATTTCAAGTTCTTTTATCTCAAATGCTTGACAAGAGTTTTTTTTTTAAGATCTTCTATCTCTTGAAGTAACACTTTGATTTGAGAGTCAAGAGTTGAATTTTCAGTTTTTAACTCTTTGTTTTTAGAACTTAGACTCTTAAATTTAGCATATAAATTATTAAATGCTTCTAATAAATCATCATACTCAAATTAACTTACCATGTCTTCTTGTGATACAAAGCACATGTTGGCGACTTCTTCGTTTGATTCTTCATTGGAAGATGAGTCACTATCATCCCAACTTGCTTGAAATGCATTTTTCTTTTTAAATTAGTCCTTGGGCTTGATTTTGAGAAGAAGACAATATTTCTTGATGTGTCCTGCATTTTTGCAGTTAAAGCACTTGACTTCATTAGGATTAGAAGAATTCGTTTTCTTTACTTTTCATTGAAATCTTTCCTTTTTGATGAATCTTTTGAATTGCCTTGTAATGAGGGCAATATCTTCTTCTTCTTCTTAATCTTCAGAGTCAAAAGTAGCCTTGAAAGCAAGAGATTTCTTCTTGGGTTCTTCTTCTTCTTGTCTATCATGAAGTTGGACTTCATATGCCATTAAGTTACCAACCAAATCTTCAAGAGAAAAGGTGTTTAAATCATTTGCTTCCTCTATTGTTGTGGTTTTTCTCCCCCATTAAGGAGTTAAACACCTTAGGATTTTTCTGACTAAATCCACTTGTGAATATTCTTTTTCAAGGGATTTTAGAGTGTTAGTAATATCAGTCATTCTTGTTACCATGTCCGATATAGACTCATTTTGCTTCATTTTAAACAATTCAAATTTATGAACTAAAGAAGCAATCTTATATTCCTTTACCTTTGATGTACCTTCATGAGTAATGAGAAGAGTATGACAAATTTTATTTGCTATGGAACATTGAGAGATGTGATTGAACTCTACCTTATCAACGACATAATACAACACATTCATAGCTTTGGCATTGAGTGAAGCAACCTTCTTTTCTTCATCAGTCCATTGGCTGAAATCAGTTGATGGCATTTGGTACTTTCTGAAACAACTCTCCAAATTTCGAGATCCATGGATTGTAGGAATATTGTCATTCTTACTTTCCAATAGCCATAGTTTGTTCCGTCGAAGAGAAGAGGACGAACAGAGGAGCATCCTTCTTTGTGCTGAAAAGATGTTGTTGCCATGCTAAATGATGGTCAAATCATAAAAATAGCAAACCTGCTCTGATACCAAATGAAAGTGCAGTAGGATCAAGGCAACGAGCACTAGAGGCAGGGTGAATAGTACTTTTAAATATCGTCTTTGGAATTATGAGGGATTTTGAAATTCACAAAGCAATCACACAAAGAACACAAGAATTTATCCTGGTTTGGTCTTCTAGACCTACATCTAGTCCCCAAGCAAAACTCGCTTGAGATTTCCACTATCAACCTTGTGTAACTACAAGATCATACAGACCAAATCCGGTCCCACTTTCAATAACAAGCCTAAGGAAAGCAAACAACTCCTTTAAACCAAGAAGTCCTTCCTTTTTTCTAAAAAAAAATGAAATAACCAACTTACAATCAACCTACGAGCCCTTCTTATAAATGCAAATGAAATGCAATTGACTTTTGAGGTTGTTGAAATACTCAACTCACGAATTCACTATCTCTCAAAGGAATTTGAGTGAAAAACTGGAGTAAAAATATCAAGTGAGTGAGAAAACGAATATGAGTGAAAAACAAAGAATTAATTCAATGTAATTCGATTGGATTTGATTCAATTTGATATTTTTGAGTGTGAAATGCACTCATATTTATAGTTGAAAGATTCTATACGTTGAGAGTATGAAAGAGTGTCAAAACATTCCATTTTGAATGATCAAAACGTTTAAAAAATGAAAAGACATGCCTTTTAAAAGTTACAGAAAAATGGCAAAATTAGTCGACTGGAACAATAGTTAGTCGACTGAAATCAAATATTAGCAGACTGACAATTATCGTTGGTCGACGAATGTGTTTATCATGGCCGTTTAAAAATCTGAAGTTTTGAAACTTGGTCGACTAAAGAAAAAGTTAGTCGACTAATAATATCATCAATAGACTGAAAAATCTTTCAGTTGACTGTTGCTAAACTTTTCTGAAAACACTCGTTCTGTTCGGTCGACTGATAAAACCTTCAGTCGAATGCTGCTAAATTTTCCAGAAAATAGACATTCTGTTCGGTCGACTAAGAGTCCATTAGATGACTAATTCAGATAGTTGACATTTTAGCTTAGAAAAATTTGGCGCGAAAAAGTTGGTCGACTGGTGAGTCTGTTGGTTGACTAATAAACATGAAAAATTAAGTAAAGAGTTTTCTAAAATGTTTTTCATGATGGGTTCTTTTAGAAAAGTTTTTCTAAAGACTTTTTAGGTGAAATGCAATCAAAATAAGCACTCTAAGTAAGTCTCTTACAAGAATCTAAGATATTTAATGAATTTTACATTTATACACTAGTCTTCATAGATTCTTCATCGAATTCTTCAGTTCTTGTCATCTTTCTTTATTGCCTTAGCTGAAATGCAGTTGAATCATTTGTTCATCATCAAAACCTTGTACTTGAAGTATCATGTATGACTTTATTGTCGTAACAATCTCCCTATTTTTTATGATGACAAACTAGTCAAAGATGGAGCATTTAGATACATAGATGGAGATTTTACTCCCCCCATCAATATGCTGCAAAACATAAGAAGTTAGCATAATCAAAGCAGATATATCACATATTGATTGTTTTGTATTTCCATTATTACTTCATGCATTGTAATTTTCAATGCTTTCACATGCAATTTCCATGTTTGCAATTTACTTCACTTCATGTTGTTCTTTTCTCCCCCTTTGTCATAATCAAAAGGAGTAAGTGCAGTCATAGCATAAGCAAAATGCAAATTCAAGTTCAAAATATTACAACACAGAAATTATCAAAGTTCATGAAAAGAAATGTTGTTTTATCAAAGCAAAAACATTAAACAAAGTTTAAGAAAAATGTTAGTCTTAAAAGTTTTCAAGTAGAACAAAAATTTCAAAAAAAATTATAAGTCTAATAATGAGCAAATGCCTAGTTCTTCAGACATGGCCAAAAGCCAAAATTCATCATCACAAGCCTCATTGATATTCTTTGGTTCTATTTTAGATATGAAAGCAATATTTGCAATATATTTTTTCAACTGCCTTCTAGTTTGGACACCCACTACAAGAAAATAGGTTATTAGCGACGGAATAATTTCATCGCTAGTAAGCAACGGATTAACGAGCGAAACACATCCATCGCTATAATCAATGAAATTTACGAAAATAGCGACGGAATATATCCCGTCGCAAAATCAATCGCTAATTAGCGACGAATTTTGCAAGGGAAAATTTTGTCATAATGGACGCACCATTTAGCGATGCCATTTGTGACGGAAAATCTTTCATCGCTAATTAGCGATGGAATATATTCCGTCGCCATTTACATGTTTTGATTTACGGTGGCTTAGCGACGGAATTAATCCATCACTAAGTCGTCGCTAATTGTCGCATAACCCTAATCGCAACCCTCTTTTTCTTTTCTTCTTTTGCTGCTCCCGCTCTCGCCCGCCGCCCTCTCCCTCCCGCCGCCCTATATGTCCCGTCGGCCTCTCTCCGGCCCCCACTGTTCGCCGATCCCTATCAGCCTTTCGTCGCCGCCCGGAGACAGGTAATTTGAAAAATTCTGGGGGGGTCGACCCCCTGCGTTTTCGACAGGAGGTCGACCCCCTGCGTTTTCGACAGGAGGTCGACCCCCTGCGTTCCGGAAACGTAGGGGGTCAACCCCCTACGTTTCGGCAGGGGGTCAACCCCCTACGTTTCGGCAGGGGGTCGACCCTCTGCTGTTCCGGCAGGGGGTCGACCCTCTGTCGGAAACGCAGGGATTCAACCCCCTATGTTTCGGCAGGGGGTCGACCCCCTGCGGTTTCCCGCAGGGGGTCGACCCTTTGTCGGAAATCGCAAGGGGTCGACCCCCTTGCCGAAACGCAGAGGGTCAACCCCCTACGTTCCGGCAGGGGGTCGACCCCCTGCAGTTTTCGGTAGGGGGTCGACCCCCTGCTGTTCCTACAGGGGGTCGAACCCGTGCGGTTTCCGGCAGGGGGTCGACCCCCTGCGGTTTTCGGCAGGGGGTCGACCCCCTATGATTTTCGGCATGGGGTTGACCCTCTATAATTTCTGGCAGGGGGTCGACCCCTTGCGTTTCGTTAGGTCATTGGGTGTTGGGCTTCTCAAGGCCTATGCAAGATGTTTTCATTTGCCTCAGGTTTTTTTTTGTGGTGACTTCATTTTTAAATAGTGTTTTTTGCAGATTTTTCAACGAAACCCGCTTGTGCTCATCCACCCGTGGTAAGTAAGTGACAAAAATAATGCAAATCGGGTAAATACCCGTGGTGAGTAAGTGATGCAAGCACATCACATGTTATTTAATTTATTAGATGTAACATTTTATTGTTCACACACTCACTTAGTTGTTGATATCTAGGGGTTGCTTTGTTAAAGTTCGAAGATCATGTTGAGCATGATTTTAATGTATGAATATAGAAGTGTTCTTATTTTTGAAGTACGGATTTTATGCTAGGCATGGTAGTAGTTAGTGGAATATTGAAGTGTGTTTGCTGCAGGTACATGTTTGACATTTGTTTGATATGGATGATTTCGATGTATTGCAATGTTTGATGTAATTGTATCAATGCTTGCATATAGTTACTTTCAATTTGATTATAACTTCCATGTGAAATTGTATAATGAAAGCATGCTTCAAATGAATGTATCGTGTCATTAATAGTTTGCACATGAAAATATTAAGTTATCAATGCATGCATCATAATTCTTGTTATTGTATGACATCATATATTGCATGATAAATTTGATAATTTCTTCATCATAGCATTCTGATGGTTCTCTTTTAACTGGTTAGGTTATTATTCGTAACATCATACAAAAATGACTGCAAATCATGAATGGATGTACCGTAGGATAGTGGACAATGAGTTATCGCATGAATATATGGATGATGTTGAAAGTTTTATTGAATTTGCAACAAGTGTCAGTACAGTGGATCACATAGGTCGGATTAGGTGTCTCTGCAAGATTTGTAAGAATAATCGATTTGTAGAACCTCATGGCGTTAGACATCACCTATACAGAAAGGGTTTTGTGAGTGACTATCAGAATTGGACGTTTCATGGAGAAGAATTTAGAAACAATTTTGATGCACGGGTGAATGTGATATACGATAATCCATATATGGATTTGATATTTGATGCCGCAGGAACAAAACTGTGTTCTGCTATGAGTCCTAGTGATGTAAGAACTGTCGTAGATGAAGAATCAACAAACGATGCAGCTAGTAGATTTTATGATTTACTTAGAGATGCTGATGAGCCACTTTGGAACGGTTGCGAGAGTCACACTATCTTGTCTGCAGTTCTTCAACTAATGAATTTGAAGTCCGAGTATAATTTGAGTCAATCATGTTTTGACCATTTGTGCATGATTGTGAAGAGTATGTTGCCCAAATATGAGAAATTGCCACAAAATTTCTATTGTGCGAAAGTTATGGTCAACACTCTAGGTATGGGGTATAAAAAGATTGATGCTTATCCAAATCACTGCATGTTGTATTTCAAGGATCAGGAAAACAACATATCATGCCCGTCATGTGAGCATCCTTGGTTCAAGCCAAAGATAAGAGGTAATGGTAGCACAAGATCAAAGGAAGTTTCATACAAGTCGCTCTGCTACTTTCCTATCACTCCTAGATTGCAACGATTGTATATGTCTTCAAGGACAGTTAAACACATGAGATGGCATGCAAATAAAGTTCAACACGATGAAAACAAGATCATGCATCCTATTGACGTTGAAGCTTGGAAGCACTTTGATCATACTCATCAGAACTTCACAATGGAAGTACGAAATGTTAGACTCGGTCTATGTACAGATGGATTTAATCCATTTGGGGGTAGATCAACTCCATACTTATGTTGGCCAGTATTTGTAACTCCATACAACCTTCCATCAAGCTTGTGTATGAAACGTCCAAATATTTTCTTGTCTCTATTGATCCCTGGTCCGACCTCATCTGGCCAAAAGCTTGATGTATATTTAAGGTCATTGATTGATGAACTAAAAGTACTATGGGATGATGGTGTTACCACGTATGATGCCCACAAAAAACAAAATTTCAATATGAAGGTCGTTGTTTTATGGACAATCAGTGACTTCTCTGCATATGGTATGCTATCTGATTGGAGCACACATAGGAGGTTGGCATGTCTGTACTGCATGGAGGATTCCAAAGCTTTTAGATTGACACATGAAAGGAAGCCTTGCTGGTTTGAGTGCCATCGTCGATTTCTACCCAACGACCATTCATTCCGACGATAAAAGAATGCGTTTAGAGCAGGCACAACTGAAATGGAAGGTTCATCCACAAGATTGTCTGGCATAGAGATTCTAAGAAGATTGTGATACTTTTCAGATGTATTAACAGATGCCCGCAGTCCAACACCCTTCCATGGATTTGGGAAGGATCACAATTAGACAAAGAAATCTATTTTTTGGGAACTACCATATTGGCCGACCCTATTGATACGACATAATTTGGATATGATGCATGTGAAGAAAATGTGTTTGATAATGTATTAAATACAGTAATGAATGTTAAAGGGAAAACGAAGGATAATCCGAAGGCCCGTATGGATTTAAAAGTAATATGTAAAAGACCAGAATTGAAACTCAAAGAGTATAATGGCAAAGTACTTAAACCTAAGGCAAAGTACGTGTTTGGACCTGATCAAATAAAGCATGTATGTCAATGGTTGAGATAATTGAGATTTCCAGATGGATATGTCTCTAACATTGCTCGGGCTGTTAAGATTGGCGATGGATAGTTATATGGGTTGAAAAGCCATGATTGTCATGTCATTATGCAACGATTGATACCCCTAGCATTCCATGATATGTTAGACAAACCTATATGGGGGGTATTATTTGAGTTGAGTGAATTTTTTAGAACATTATGCGCATCGGAAGTCGTAGTATCTGATGTAAATAATCTCGAGGACTCTGTCATCACCACTATTTGTCTGCTAGAAAAGATTTTTCCACCATCATTTTTCGATGTCATGGAACATTTGATTATACATTTGCCATATGAACTAAGGGTTGGTGGCCCTGTGCAATATCGATGGATGTACCCATTTGAAAGGTATATGTTTTTTTATATTTGTCTCTTTAATGACAAATATTCCAAATTTGAAATGTATAGTTTTGCCAGATGCATGTTTAACCTCAAAAAACAGGTTCGTAATAAAGCAAGAGTAGAAGGCTGTATTTGTGAGGCGTACACTTTAGAAGAGATTTCAAATTTCTCATCTATGTACTTTGAACCTCACATTCCAACACGTTACACATGCCCGCCTCGTAACGATGATGGAGAACAAGTAACTGTAGCTGACAAGCTGTCGATATTTCAACCACTTGGGCATGCATTTGGTAGTTGTCGATCAAGGCTCTTGACAGATCGAGAGCAAGAAGCAACACATATCTATATTCTTTTTAATTGCTCAGCGATCGACCCATACATCGAGTAAGTATATGTAGACGCAACACAATTATAAATCCTTTTATGTTCTATATGTTGATACATGGTTCGGTAATATAAGTATTTGTGGTTTGCATATGATTTGATCTGGAGTTGCGAAGAGAAGTTTCACATCTCACTGATGCAGAAGTACAAAAAGAATGTGTGAACACCCCAAAATTTTTCAAAGTCTTGTAAAAATAACCCTTTTGCCCCTAACCCCATTTTCTGAGAAAATCAAGTCATTTCTTCGGATTCTCTGAATTAAATTCCATGACACTATATTCAAAATCAACTCCGGATCCGAATCCAGTACTTTAAATCCATATTTTCTCAAAATCCGGATCAAAATCCATTTTCTGAAGGAATTCTCTCAAAATAGCTCAGAAAATTCCTTTTTTAAATATTTTACAAAAACACAAAAAAATTAGTTCTAAATCTTTGATTTCTCGTAAAGCTTTAAGATTTTATTCTAAAAATACAAAAAATAGAAAAATAACATGAAAACCAAAAAAAAAATGGAAAAAATACAAGAAAAGCAAACGATTCTCAAGGTTTTAAAAAGAACTTCTTGCTGAAAAACTCAAATTTTGAACTATTTTAGAAAAATTTTCTTTTAAAGGGGGACCTCCTTTTTGAAATAGAGAGGATTGGCAACGGTTGCAGGGTCGCTGCCTCTCTCTGTCGTCCGATTCTCAACCGCCTCCCCTCTCCTCAGCCTTTGATTTCCCGCAGACCTTCTTCCAGAACCATCCACCATCGCTCAACTGTCATCCCCTTTCTCAATCATCCATCGACAACCAAACCTCCATCAGCCATTGGATCATACCCTTCATCTCTTCTCGAATCCTCCGTTCCCTCTTTAAAAGGAGACATCAACTCCATCCCAAGGGGACATCGATCATCTCCTAATTTTCTGAGGCATACATTTCTAGCAAGCACCGATCCATCATCCAACATTAATCTTCTTCCTTGCTAATCATCTTTTTTTTTTTTCGACTCTTTGCTGGCATCCATTATCGACTTTTCCTCTGGAATCATCCATTGTCTTCATCATCTTGGCTTTTGCACGAATCCGTCTTCTTCTCTCCAAAGCTCCTCTGGATCATCGTGTGCTGAGGATATCGGAAGAATAATTGCAAGGACCCTTCTTCTCCTTGACAACTGACACAAGAATCGATCCGGAGCACTCGACCTCCTTCACCAAACTCCTTCCTCCCCCTTTGCCAGGCGAAGCAACCCACTTCTCTTCGGATCGACTGAAGGATCTTCAATCCCAGCAACAACGGTAGAAGGTAAGTAACTCACCCCCCTTCTATTCCATTATCGCTTTTCCCTTGATCCTTCATGATTTGTTTTCTTCTCTCTTTCTAATTTGCACTATCCACCTAATGCATCCCTATACCATCGACCTGATTATCGCAGCATCGATGGTATATATTGCAACAGTAATCAGGCCTCTGTTTCAATGCCTACGGCATTTAAGGCTACATCTTTATTCCCTATTTTAATGTATTTAATCTAGTTCCTTTTTTTTGGGGGGGTTAGCATTGCTCATCATTTTCCTCCAATAATATTTCATAGCTTGCTGAAGTCCCCACCCCCATTCGATTATCCTTTGTTTCATTTTGCTGTAGGATGTCTAATTGTCTTTGTTTTATTGAGATTTTCGGTTGCTTCATTTGTATATTTGAGTCACTTTACTAAATCGATATGATCAACATCATATTCTCTTCATCTCCATTACGTGACCATTTGTGATTCATCTGCATCATATTCAGAGCTTCATCACATTTACATTCATTGAGCCTCATCTGCATCACGACATCAATTATCGTCCCTACTCATTTCCCCATCATCAGATGTTAGTTTTCAATTAATTTATGTATTATGGTGTGAATCCCTGTACTTGGTTTATGCTCTTTTTTTTTTAATTTTATTTTTATTTTTATTGGATCCAATGCATATTCTCCACATTTTATTTAGTTTTGCATGGCGTCAACCTCTTTTCTTCTTTACAGCAAACATCCCTGCAATACATCCAGTTCTGCTTCAGTTTGTAAAATTTGCTCTGCATTTCGTTATATCAAATGATGTTAACAATGGTCTGTTGAACGTCCACTATGTGTGATAAGGTTATGCTGACTGTGGATGATAATGGAGTTTTTACCATTAGAGTCTGGTTCTTCGTGAGCCTTATGAGATGCAGCGATAACAGATGGTTATCCAATCGGGGAAGGAATATAAAGTGTTGTTACAAATGAGTTTGCCTCATGTATCGAGTTTTTCATCCCATGTCCATAGAATAATTGAGCTCTTGGACCTGCAAATAGATGCTGATATGAATTCTAGCGACTTTGGTAGTTTTTGACAGGGGTCAGATTTTTTTGGGGACTCTGGTTTAAACCCTTTGCGCCTGTAAACTCACAGTGTTGCTGTTAGGGTGTTTTAGTAAAGTGTTTATTGACTGACTCTTATTTGAATTTCACAAGCTCATGGCCTCTTCAGGTTCCGGCCAGTTGGTGAATTGACCATGTTATTTTGAGGTCCTGGGTTGAGGTATATAGTTAGTTTTGTTCAGGGTCAAAAACCCACAGTTACTAACATAGTCATTCCCTACACTCTAGTATCACAATCGGTAACAGATGACAATCCATTTACATCAACTCTCTGCATTTTGAGAAAGGGTAGGTGTTGATTAAAAAGGGGAAATGGACTAATCAGTTTCTGTTTGTGCAATTTATAACAATGGTGATAAAGTTTTATGTTGTGGAGAGCTTTGCATGAGGTCATTCCACCCACCAACTATATCAGGTTCTGATCAAAATTGTATATCAGCGAGCATATCAAGTGCGCAAGCAAGGGCTATTCAAAAAAAAATTCTCATTGCTAAAACTGTCAGCACAAGTCATATCCATTGGAGACGTTCGTATAGCAGGCTCGTTTTATACAAACAGGGAATAAATTTCGCTGTCAACATTTCATCCCTCCCCTGCTTGTTATAATTTCACTCAATCATCACAACACCCCATGTTACCCTTCACATTGCATTTATTTAACCTGTCATCTAGTTGTGTCCTCCTGCAGGTAACACTATTCATCAAAGCATCTAGCCATATTAGGTCTAACTCAATGTAGACATTAAGTTTAATGACTGCTGTGACTTACGACAGTGATGTTCCAACCCTAGCATTGGGCATCAACTATACCCCTCATTCCTATATTTGTCACTTCACTGTTAGCATCCAATAGCATCCAGCTACCAACCTACTGGTACCTCTTACCCCCAATAACATCCCTTACAATCACTATATCCTATTGCCAGTTTCCAGCCAGATCAGACCCACTGCTGGCATGGAATTTTCCCTCATTATGCAGACTTCAGGATAGATTAAACTGGGATTTAGAAGATGGTATTGTTGGGGTTTTGCCTGAGCCTGGTAGGGAGTCTAAGCATAGATTATTGTCAGCACTATTGCGATCTCAAAATGAATGTCAGAGGGGGTTTTAGATGGTTCACCTGTACTAACACCAGGTCCCAACACTTATATGCTTTTCACGAAACCCCACCCATACAACCCTTAGGATTCAACCAGCTGATGTCTACCAGGTCTGCTGTCCATCTCCTTCACAGCTGCCACATATTCCCACTTAGCCCGTTTGTTGTATCTGCCAATTCACCACCTCCATTACACTTTTTTTGTCACTCGCACATCCCTGCATTCACTTTGTTCTTTTTCTTTTCATTACATGTTACAGTCCCATTCATTTCCTGATATGTCATACCCATTTCATATACTTTTTTTTTTACAGCACCCACTGCACTTCCCCTACAGCACCTTGCTGTCATCATCTTCCAGCATGACCCATTGCTGCACAGCCGCATATACTAGCTACTTATTAGTATGCAGTAGTACCTGGTTGGGTGCTTACAACATCCCCTGTACCCTATGTTTTTCAATATCCTAGCCTCTGTTTTCATGCATTCTGGCCTTCAGCCCCAAATTGCATTCCAGCCGATTAGAGCCTAGATCCATCAACCACCAAGCATTTCACGTTTCACTATACCCACGGCTCCTTTTTCAGTCACTACAGCACCTTTACACCTACTGCCTCCTTTTAGTTGCAATAATGGAGTTGAGATGGTCCCCTTCAATAATGTAGAATATGTTGGAAAGGCCTTTGATCCTACCTGCAGAATTTTGTAAATATTGTTACAATTCCAGATTTAGGAAATTTTTGGTGTTTTAACTGCAAGGTTTTTATATATCTCATATTTTTCCAAACATATACATATAGGCATGTTGATATGTATGTCATTTTTATCCTTTCCATTATAAATATCTTGCTATATGAGCCTTTCTACCATTAACATTCACATGATATATGTGATCTTCTTTCTCTTCATTACTAATCAGTTTGTTTGCAGGAAACATGTAAAAGATATCATTACTTGGAGTTGTGCATTTGATTTTATCCATTGTAATAGTTAGGTTGGAATAAGAATTTACATTTCTTGCTTTAGGTAGAATGAATGAGCATCATAGAATACCATGAATTGTTTATTCCATGCATTTTTTTTTGTTTTTGTTATTTCTCAAATTCTCACAATGGTGAAACACGAATGGCACGTGCACCATCTCATAAAAGGTAAGTTAATTCTAAGTTGATGATTTACACCAACGGCCATAGTCGGGGTGTAAACAAGACTTAGTATTCTTATCTTTTATGAAATAATACTGGATCCACACTGGATCCCCTTTCAAAAATCATCATATTCTTCAAATATTTCACCTTTTATCAGAGTTTAACTTAGAATTAATTCAATATATATACCAATGGCCATAGTCAGGGTATATTGAGAGTTAATTCCATTTTAAACTCTATAAAAGCACAAAATATGTTTCATTCTTCACCTGAGTTTAAATATAGATTATTATATAATACATTCAATGACCATAGTCAAGGATGTATTATATTTTCAATCTTATTTCAATTCATGTAAAGAATGAAATACAATTTTCAAAATCTAATTTCAAAATTTAAATTCATTCATCATATAGGATAGAATTGCATCATATTTTCAAAACTTCCTTTTCAAAATTCCAAGTGATTCTTCTTCTTAAATCTTATCCAAATCCAATTCTATCTCATTTCAAAGATTCAAAATTCAATTTCAAAATCTAATTTGACTTTGAAATTCCAAAATCATTTTATATTCAAACTTCAGATTTCCAAACTCAAATCGAAATTCGAAGTTCAAATTTAAACTTTGAAGTTATCTTTTCAAAATCAAGTTCATCCCTTATCTTCAATCAAGGTTTAGATTTGATCTGGGTTTTCAAAACCCAGATCCATCTTTAAAAGTCCCATTTGGACTTTTTCAAAAAAACCAAATCCTAGTCTCAAACTTGGACCCAGATTTCCAAGTGTAGGACTCCATTCCACTTTGGATCTCCAATCACGGATCCAAATTCCATTTAGGATTCAAATCCTTATTCTACTCTGGATCTCCCATCACAGATCCAAATTTCATTTTAGGATCCAGATCCTCACTCTACCATTGGATCTCAGACTCAGATCCAAAATCTAATTCTTAGGATCTAGAACCCAATTCTACATTTGGATCTCAGACTTCAGATCCAAAATCCATTTAGGATTCAGATCCCATTCTACCATTGGATCTCAGATTCAGATCCAAATTCCAATTCTTAGGATCCAGAATCCAACTCTACTTTGAATCTCGGACTTCAGATCCAAATCCATTCTTTAGGATCTAAAACCCAATTCACCTCGGATCTCGGATTTCAGATCCAAGTCCAATTTAGGATCCAGAATTCAATTCTACTTTGGATCTCAAACTTCAGATCCAATTCCATCTTAGGATCCAGAGTCCAACTTTATCTCGGATCTCAGATTTCAGATCCAAATACCATCTTGGATTCAAAATCTTGAATCCAATTTCATTCAAAATTCCAAGTCCAAATTCCACTTTAAATTTCAATTCTAAAAGCCAGTCCCATTTCATTCAAACCAAAGTTCCTATTTCAGATCCTAAATCCAAAAATCAACTCAAAACTCTATTCAGAATCCAGAATTTGGATTCGGATTTCATCTTGAAATTCCAACTGTTCCAAATCCCATTCCTCAATTCCTTTAAATCCCCCACATTTCCTTCTAACTTCAAAGTTAGAATTCAATTCCATTCCAAATATTCATTCAAGTTCAAACTTCCAAATTCAAAGTCCATTTATGACTTTGAAATTCTCTTTCCTTCAGTTTTAAGATCATTTCTCTCAAAGATCCAAATTCATTTTCCTAAGCTCTGATTATTCTAAAAACTTAGAACTTCAAATCTTAAGTTCTAAGTTAGGAAGCATTTCTTCACTTTATCTGATTCACTTGGAAATTCTTCAAAATATTTTCAAAAAAAGAGCATACATCTTTGCATTTGCACAAGCATGATTCATTGTGCATTTTAGACTTAGGATAAAATACTTAGATAAATTCACTGCAAAGCAAAAGGCATTAATTCAACCCTTGGTTCGATTACCCCTGGTAAAGGTGCTAGGAATGGTCGAACCTCGTACCGACGAGCGGATCCCGTCTCCCAGTTTTCCCGCAAATATTTCAAAACAGAGGCGAGTTATTTCGAATATTTTCAAAATTAAGGTCAAGTGAGACCCGCAAAAGAATTCCTCTTCTCTCTTCTTTTCTCTTCCCTCTTCTTTTCTCTCTTTTATTTTTCTCCCTTCAAAAAGGAGGAAAATAGAGGTTAGAAAGGAAAAGAGAAGGAAGAGAGAGAATATTACGAGAGGAAAAAGTTTTGCGATGATCACAGGTTTGGCGACCGTGATGGGACCTCGTCTTCGTCCGGTTGAATCTATGCCTTTTCTTTTGCTTTGATATTATCTAAGTCTTTATTCTTCATATGTCAGCTTCATTTCCATGCAAACCTCAGGAGCCTAGACTCTGTCCTAAAGCTGACATCATTGCATATAGGATTTAAGTATGGTTTGGTAGGACCATATTGAGGAGATTATACCATGCTCACATTAGACTTAGGCCTGAAATACAACTCTCCTCAATTTTAGGGATTGAATGTAAACAATGTATGCAAGTGTATGCTTCCTTTCATTTAAATCTATCTTTTTAGGACTTGCATTAGAGCCTTCTGATTTCTTGCTTGTTGCACATATTTTGAAAACCTCCTTACCTACATTGTCCCGGTCTTCACGTTGCTGGGCTGTCTCACTGAACCATAGTTCGGGAGAGAGCCTCACAACTGGACCACTTATTTGGGTTCGCGCCCCCCTACCACGTACCTAAGGGCCATAGTCCGAGGTATATCGGTAGGTGCTCAAGAATGTTGGGAAGCCATTACCTTAGAACCGGAGAAATATTTCTACGCCACGTACTTCAAGCTTCGGCTTGGGTATATCAGCATATCTTGATTGGAATCAGATGATCTAAACCCTAGAGTTAGGATTAAGGTCCTACAAGCCATTTCAAATATTGCATTTAGAGTCAGCCTTTAGAGAGTGCTGTGTGCGCATCCTTGTTTGTGCAGCTTTAGTTGTATGATAATTCTCTTATTTCTTTCATATATATGTATCAAACCTTTTTTTTCAAAACCCTGGGTGTATTATTCAAAACTTACCCTTATTTTCAAAAAACCCCAGGTGTATATTTCTATCTACCTACATTTCTTTTAAATCAAATTCTTTTCAAAACCCTGAAAAATTCCTTTAAAATTTTATCAACCTTTTCAAAAATTTCCAGGTTGATTCTTTAAAGGTCTATCCGTAAGTCCTGCATTCTATCTAATCCTCCTTGTTTTCTTCTTTTCCTCAGTATCATCTCAAATGGCGTCAAATTCCCTCGATGCTATCTTTCCCCGAGATCATGTCTTCTATCAGATTCAGGATGGACCCCCGGATCTGCGGGTCATCCAGTCTTGTCCTTTCTTCCCTCGGTGGTATTATTCTTGGTTCGCCACCTTCTCACGTATGTTCCCAGACCACTTGGATGACTGTGGGTTGGAGATGGCATCAGCGGCAGGTAAGCGAACCATCAATGGAGCTCTGATTCAGGCTATGGCAGAATGGTGGAATCCACGTACCTACACATTCTGGTTTCCTTGGGGGGAAATGACTCTACTGATGGATGAGTTCAATGATATTATGGGGTTGCCCGAACCAGCTGGTCAGCCAGATGATCCTGTCGAGCAGCAGTCTTTGATCAACATCAAAGGGGTGGATGTTCGGGAAGCCTTGGCCAGAGCAACGAGGAGCAGATCCTGGCCTCTCATCGAGATTAGTGGGAATCAGTTCATCGACCTGTTCGAGCTATATCAAAAGTACGGAGCCTACAAAGAGGTTGACACTTTGTCTCGAGCAGCGAAGGACAGAATTCAGCACGCCATGATTATGTGCACAGTGGGGTTAGCCTTCTTCCAAGATGGTCAGAATTTCATAGATATCAGAATTGCTCAGCTCTTTCGGAGATGGGGAAGCAAGCAGACCCGTCAGCTTTCAGTCTCCATGGCCGCATTAGCCTTCCTTTACAGAGGCTTGGCTCAATTTGCTCTTGGGGAGACCATTCTGGTAGAAGGATGCACTTACGCCTTGCAGTCATGGTTCCTACGTCACGTTCCCTCGAAGGCCAATTCTTTCAGGTTCAACAGTAAGCAGCCGAAGACGGTCATCCAATGCCGAGCTTTGATCGAGAAGCTGCATCAGGAGGAGATCACCTGGGATTTCTTTGACAGAAGAGAGACTGCTCCTCGATACACTTATGCTCGTGACAAGCTCTACAAATTGATGGGCCCTTTCTTTTGTGTTGATTATCAGCCGGAACGATGTCTGAGGCAGTTTTCACAGCGGCAGGTCCGTGCCAACACCCGTTTCCCGACAGGCAATGTGTCAGAATTCAACCTGCAGTCGGATCAGTGGTCTGGGGCATATCATGTCGCAAAATATACCTGGAACTCCTTTATTTCTCTGTCTATATTTCCTGGGCCAAATGTATCATCTGAATATCGAGAGTGGTGGCAAACTGTCTGCCCACCCTCTCTTTGTCCTTGAAAGTTACAAATATCAATAAAATTTTACTTTTTGGCCAAAAATGTTATTTTCTGTATTTTGTTTGTAGCATAAATAAAAGTCACAAAAACTTGAGTGACGACCTAATCCCGGGTAAAAGTGATATTCCTTCCGCATTTCTTCAAATCCTATCATGGTTGACGACCTCGCCTAGGTAACAAGGCACATTTCTCTGTTATCATCAAATGGTAACACAATTATCACAAATCGTGTGATGACCCAATCCCGGGTAATGGGATAATCTCTTAAAATTGTCTACCAAATTCCTTCGTTTCTTGCTTTCTCTCAAAGAAATTATGATTTTCAAAAAAGCTTTCTCCATACTCTAACCATTCCCATATTCTACAGGAAAGCTTTGGCATCTGAAAAATGGTTCAGACAAGGGCTGACAAGAGGGCTGCTCAACAACACAGTGACAACGAGTCAGAGGAAATGAATTCTCCCAGATTGTCCAAGAAACATGACTCCGGAGATGAAAGCGATGTTGATCCGGCCATGTACCGGGTTTTTCAGAAAATGATGACTAAAATGATGGCCGAGCAGGCTAAGCCGGCTCCAAAGAAGGCGGCTTCTAAAACCAAGGCTAAGAAGAAGCCCATGAAAAAGCCAGTCAAGATCAGCAAGCAAAAGGTACAGCGTGACAGTACCTCTGAAGATTCTGAGTCAGCGGAAGAGAATTCTGAAGAAGAGCAGCTGATCTACATCCCGAAACATTTGCGGCAGCCCAAGAGACCGGTAGAAGAGCCAGTGTCAGTGAACAAGCCCAAGCATGGGGCCCCCGCAGAGGATTCAATTCAAGCTTTGACCAAGATAGTCAAGGACCTGCAAATCCGTGACAAGGGAAAGAGGTCATACACCAGGCAGGACTTCTATCTCGGTTTAGAAGGAGACAAGGATCTGGAGAACCTCCCCCGGAAGTTCATTAAGTTTGACGGAACCGGCGATCCAAAAGCCCATTTAGCAATGTTCTTCGCAGAATGTGCCCGGTTCAGTGAAGATAACCGCACCCTTTTCATTTGTTTTCCCCGCAGCCTGGACGGGATAGCGGCGAAGTGGTACGCTGAACATGTCAATCCCATCGAATTGAGGGATTTCGACAAAGTTGTTAATATGTTTGTTGAACGCTTCCTGTTCAACACGGAAGCCCTACCTACTCTGAACCACCTGTACAACTTGAAGCAAGAGCCCAACGAAAAGGCCAGGGATTTCATCCACAAGTGGAGGAGCATTTGCAATAAGATGAGGAATCCCATTTCTGAGGAGCATGCCCTCCAGGTCATCCTCAACAATTTCTGTCAACCCCTGAAAAGCCTCCTCTTCCCATATCCCTCCAAGTCCTTCATCGAGCTAACGGAGCGAGCCGAATGGCTCGAAATGGGGGTAGAGAATGGGATGTACGAAGGTGTTTCTTCAGCAAAGAACATCTTGGATCCAAAGAAAAAGGCCCATTTTACCTACTCAGCTGATATCCCCGAAGACCATTCGGGCAGCAGCAGCAGGAATGACAGTGGCAGCGGGTCGAAACCTGAGCAGAACAGGGGAAGAAAGGGCAAATTCTTTAAGAGCAATGACAAATCTCTCCCAACCGGTCCTCAACAAAAAGGGGACTTTCAAGAAAAACCAAAACATATCAATTGGAGCAAAGATAGGAAATTCACTCCTTTGGACCAGCCTCTGGAGAAAGTGCTGGAATACCTGCTGTCCCACGGGATGGTGAAGTTGCCCAAAATTGCGGATCCCCCTGTCTTCATGGGGAAGTACAGAGAGCAGTACTGCAAATTTCATAGGGCCATGGGGCATAATATAGAACACTGCTTCGTCTTGAAGCATTTGGTCCAAGACTGTATCGATAAAAGCATCCTCGTAGAAGACGAAGAGGAGGGCAAAATGGAAATCTTATCTGCTCCATTTCCCAAGCATTCAGCATCAACCATCTCAGAACATTCATTCCTCCCACAGAGCCATATACATCCGTGCTCTAGTGAAGAGCTAAAACTCCAGCATCAGGTAATAGTTCTACATCAGGATCAGCCTGTGTATCAGAAAATAGATATCCTCTCGCTTCTTGACCAAGCTAGTGTGCCAGTCAAGCATGAAAGGATCCAAATCTTCCCCAAGAGCTTTCTTAAGAAAGAAGCCCGCGCAGAAAAGGCAGAAACCTCTAAAGCAGCAGAGGAACAGGCTGATGATTTCCAGAAACCAATTACGGCGCTTTCCAACATTTCCATCTTCGAATTAACGCATGATTCTCCCAAGCATCAGGAAAAGTTGGATGATCTGTTAAGAAAGATCAAGGTGAAGCCGGGCACCACGCCCGAGGATATGGCGCAAATAGTAAATCAAGCAATGACTAATGGGCCTATCACCTTCTCGGATGAGGATTTACCTAAGCCTCATTCATTTCATAACAATGCGTTGTACATTGTGGTCAGGACCAGGGGCATGACTGTCCCACATGTTCTTGTTGATGGGGCAGCAACTTGAATATTTGCCGAGAAATAACAGCGAAAGCCTTGGGATTGAAGGAAGAAGAATACGTGCCTGATCCCATCACCATCTACGGCTTTGACAATCACGGGCAGACTGCCAAGGGCAAGATCTTCCTAGAAATCTTCATCAACTACTCAGTACACACGGTGCTATTCCATGTCGTTAATGTGCCGCCAACTTACAATCTGTTGTTGGGACGAACATGGATCCACAATGCCAATGCCGTTCCATCAACTCTCCACCAATGCATCAAGTGGTCTAAGGGCGGAATGATTACCACTGTCTTGGGCGAAGACCCCAAAGAAAGGCTGCCACAGCCTATGATTCCTCGTCCCACATTCACAGCAGACATTCCTAGCATTCGGGAGGCAGAGGAAATTAATCTCAGTGACAGTCTAGAGATGCTGAAGCTAAAAGATGTCATGGGAGAGGAAAATGTCGTAGCCACGGTCCAATGGCAGAGACCTTGTTTCTTCAAACTAGGAGGACGCATCGATTACACCTCCTTCAAAGATCATCCCTTATTTCCTCAGTTTTCTAAAGCAAGAAAAGGATTCGATCTGTTAATCAAACACAGATACCAGCCATTTCGAGGCATGGGAAAAGATGAAGATGGCATGATAGAGCCCATCATTCCAATTCGACATGCGGACAGTTCAGGGTTGGGGTTCACCGACCAGGATTTCAGCAAAAAGACAGTTTTTGTCAAAGGAAACAAATAAAGATGATGCCTTAGTTTTCCTGCTTTCTTTTCCTATCCTTTGTTAAATCTTGTAGGGACAACGCGATCCCATCTTTTGTCAAAGTCTTGTAAATACTTCATTTCCAATCAATGAAAGATCAACTTTTTTCTTCACATTTTGAGCATCTATCATTTCTTCTTATATTTTGTCTATATCATTGTTCCTTACTTATACGAAAGTTTGATTTGGCTCGTACTTTTTCTTAAACAACCTCTCTCACATTTTCAGGACTATTAACTCCTGAATCAATGACAAGATTCGTTATCAATCCCAAATATCTGAAATTGGCAAGGTTCCCCGAGATGAAAGACAAAGCGGAAGTCAGTCAGGCGGCAGAGCAGACTGAAGAGCCAGTTGAATTTGATTCCACTATCCAGGATTTGTCAGAATTTGCTCACATTCAGAAGCAGGATGAACCCTCTTCTTTGGTGCAAGATCCAACTGAGGATGTCAACATTGGATCGGAAGATGATCCGAAAATTCTCAAGATCGGGTCAAGTCTAAGTGAAATTGAGAAAGCTAGACTCATCCAATTCCTTAAAAAGCATCAAGAAGTATTTGCCTGGACTTACGAAGATATGCCAGGATTGGATATCAAGCTGGTTGAGCATCGACTCAAGTTGAAACCAGAAGCCAGACCAATCAAGCAGAAATTGAGGAAATTAGACCCTCGAATTGAGCAGCAAGTCAAGGAAGGACTTGAAGATTTGCTAAAAGCAGGCTTTATCCGAGCCATTGATTACCCAGATTGGTTGGCAAATATCGTGGCAGTCCCTAAAAAGAACGGAAAAGTTCGGATTTGCATCGATTTCAGGGATCTAAATAAAGCCACCCCGAAAGATGATTATCCACTTCCTAATATTGACCTGTTGATCGATAGCACAGCAGGTCATGCCATGTTTTCCTTCATGGACGGATACTCAGGTTATAATCAGATTAAGTTGGCCGTTCGTGATCAGTCTAAGACTTCGTTTACTACCCCATGGGGAACCTTTTGCTATACGGTGATGCCATTTGGGCTCAAGAATGCCGGGGCAACCTATCAAAGGGCGATGGCCGTTATTTTCCACGATCAAATGCACAAGAATATGGATGCGTACGTGGATGACATTTTGGTTAAGTCTAAAGAAGAAGAGGATCACCTCGATGCTCTTAGTCAAGTTTTTGAAAGACTTATTCTTTACAAATTGAGACTTAACCCTCAAAAATGTGTTTTTGGAGTAGAGTCCGGCAAACTGCTCGGCTTTATTATAAGCAAGAAAGGGATCGAGGTGGATCCGGCTAAAGCAAAAGCCATTATTGACATGCCGCCTCCAACTAATCTCAGAGAACTGCGGAGCCTTCAAGGGCGCATTCAGTCTATTCGCAGGTTCATCTCCAATTTGGCTATGAGATGTGAGCCTTTTAACCATTTGCTGAGAAAAGGAGTTAAATTTGAATGGGGATCAGAATGTCAGCTCTCGTTTGAGCGCATCAAGCAGTATCTCCTTAATCCGCCAGTTTTGAAGCCGCCAAAGCTGGGAAGGCCTCTCCTATTGTATATTTCAGTCAATCAGAATGCCTGTGGTGGATTCCTCGCTCAGTATGAAGAAGGCAGCCTGATAGAGCACGCCATCTACTACGTGAGCAAAACCTTCATTGATTATGAAAAGAAGTATTCTCAGATGGAGAAGACTTGTCTAGCTCTGGTTTGGATGTGCCAGAAATTAAGACATTATCTATTGGCTTCTGAAATCAAATTTCTGTCAAAACTTAATCCTCTCAGATACATCTTAGAACAACCATTTCTCACTAGATGAATTGCGAAGTGGCAAGTCCTTCTAATGCAATATGACTTAGAGTATGTCTCTCAAAAGTCGATTAAAGGCCAAGCGATCGCAGATCAGTTGGCAGATTTTCCCCTGACAGAAGAGATTAAAGCAGAAGATGATTTTCCTGATGAGCACATCTGTAATATCCAACAGCCCCCAGTTTGGAACATGTTCTTCGATGGTTCTAAAAACATGTCTGGCATCGGGATTGGAGTCCTGTTGATCACTCCAGAAAAAGAAATGATCCCTTATTCTCTCAAGCTTGGTTTCCAATGTACTCATAATATGGCCGAGTATGAAGCTTTAATACAAGGCCTCAAAATCTTGCAAAGTTTTGACGTCAAGAGAGTACATGCCTTTGGTGATTCCCTACTTGTTGTCAGTCAAGTTAACACTGAGTGGCAAGTGAAAGATTCCAAATTGATTCCGTATCAGAAGATCGTCCTCGCTCTTGTGGACAGCTTCAAAGAATTTCAGCTCAGTCACATCAGAAGAGAGCATAATCAGATAGCTGATGGTTTAGCCAGTCTGGGCTCCATTCTGTCCTTCAAAAGTGGGGAATCATGTCGGTCTTTTGAAATTGGCAGACTTGAACAACCTGCTTTCGATTCAATTATGCAAGTAAACCAGGTCGATCAGAAGGAGAAACCTTGGCATCAAAATATCAAAAATTTTATTGAGTCTGGTGAATTTCCACAAGAGATGCCAAAAAGGGAGCAACGTGCGATTCAACGCATGTCTACCAGATATTTCATTCTTGCCAATGTCCTTTACCGCCATGGGTTCAGTTCTGAATATGCCAGATGTTTAGACAAAGAAGAAGCTATGAAAGTTATCCAAGAGGCACATGAAGGAATTTGTGGTGGCCATGTCGGCTATCAGACTCTCGTCAAGCAAATCGTTCGAGCAGGGTATTATTGGAATACCATGCAGAAGGACTGTCATCGATTTGTGAAAAAGTGCGTCAAGTGCCAGTTACACGCGCCTTATATTCATGCTCCGGCCGCATATCTACAATCAGTTGTTTCTCCTTGGCCATTTTCTATGTGGGCTTTTGACGTCGTCGGCCCGATTACTCCTTCTGCTTCCAACGGCCACAAATACTTCCTGGCTGCGACAGAGTATTTCACAAAATGGGTTGAAGCTGTTACTCTACGCACAGTAGAAGGCCGCCATGTGGTTTCTTTCATTCACAAGAACATTCTTTGCCGCTTTGGCATTCCACATGATATTGTCTCAGATAATGGAACCCATTTCAAAAATGAGAGGATGAAAACCTTCTGTTCTAAATTCAGAATTTCCCATCATTTCTCAGCCCCTTATTATCCTCAAGGGAACGGCCAAGCAGAGGCTACCAATAAGATCTTGATCCGTATTTTAGAAAGGACTATGAAGACAGGTCGAGATTGGCATGAGAAAATTCATGACGCGCTTTGGGCATATCGGACCACCATTCGGACTCCGACTAATGCCACTCCTTCAGAACTTGTTTACGGAACTGAAGTAGTATTGCCTCTCCATGTCCAAAAGCCCGCTCTCAATTTCGCTTCTCTCATAGAATTGCCACTTGATCAGTATCAACAGCAGAGATTGGTGCAACTAGATTTGCTAGATGAAAAAAGGCTCAAGGCAGCAGAGCATGCTCAAGCTTATCGACAGAGGATAGCTCGACACCATGCCAAGTCCGTCATTGAGAGAAGATTTCGAGTTAACGATTTGGTACTCAGATCAACAGCTCATCTCAAGCATCGACTACGGGGCAAGTGGTCACCCAATTGGGAAGGCCCTTATGTGGTTAAGGAAGCGCTTCCTCGCAATTCATATCGCCTAATCAATGCAGATGGAGTGGAAATGCTAGATCCCATCAATGCTCTGCATTTGAAGAAATTTTATACTTAGAATTTTCATTCAAAAACCATTTGTATTCTTCAAAAGAGCCATTTTCAATAAAATAATAATCTTCTATCAATTCTTACATTTCTCTCCATGATACTGGGGCATTTTATTTTGATCTATAATCATCTTCTTTCATCATATGTAGGCAGGATTAGACAAAAGCTCTTTTTCTCGAATTTTGTTAATTCTCATTTGGATCTTATGATCTTTATTTTCATTTCATTTGATTTACTTTTGGTTTGAGCAAATGTTCTTCAAGCTATTTTTATGTCAAGTTTTAAACAAATTTTCGTCAATCTTATTAAAATTTTCATCTACCTTTATCTTTAAAATTTACCCCTTTAAGTTAGGGGATAAACCTGATGCCTCCTTTCAATGAGGTATTTTCCTTTTTATTTCCCCCGTTCAGGACAAGGGAGCAAAATCCTGAAAGTCGACCACATGCAATTAAACTATGATGGTCCATTAAATTTTACCAAAGAATCTTATTCTCTAAAAATTTCACTTTGTTTAAGCTCATCTTTTACAACCCAGTCCTCGCACTAGGGTATTTCCCAAAAATCTCCAATCATATATTGGGCTCACTTGGAGGATCCAATCCTCGCACCAATAACTTTCTACATTTAATCCTTTGATCAAAATCCTTTTCTTCTACAAAATTCAATTTCTGATTTAAAAACTCCCAAAAGCTGATGTATTTCAAACGTCCCAGTTCTACTGGTCAGGTATTTCAAACGTCCCAGTTTTTACTGGTCAGGTATTTCCCAAAAAGATCCAACACCTGTTGGTCATATATTTCAAACGTTCCAGCTTCTCGCTGGTCGGGTATTTCAAACGCCCCAGCCATTGCTGGTCAGGTATTTCAAAAGATCCAACACTCGTTGGGCATGTATTTCAAACGTTCCAGCTTCTTGCTGGTCAGGTATTTCAAACGTTCCAGCTTTTGCTGGTCAGGTATTTCCAAAAGGATCCAACATTCGTCGGTCATGTATTTCAAACGTTCCAGTTTCTCGTTGGTCAGGTATTTCAAACGTCCCAGCTTTTGCTGGTCATGTATTTCAAAAGATCCAACACTCGTTGGGCATGTATTTCAAACGTTCCAGCTTCTTGCTAGTCAGGTATTTCAAACGTTCCAGCTTTTTGCTGGTCAGACCCAACACTCGTTGGTTATGTATTTCAAAAGTCCCAGCTTCTTGCTGGTCAGGTATTTCAAACGTTCCAGCTTTTGCTGGTCAGGTATTTCCAAAAGGATCCAACATTCGTCGGTCATGTATTTCAAACGTTCCAGCATTCCGCTGGTCATGTATTTCAAACGTTCCAGCCTTTGCTGGTCAGGTATTTCCAAAAAAAAAAAAAAAGATCCAACACCCGTTGGTCATGTATTTCAAACGTTCCAGCTTTTCGCTGGTCACGCATTTCAAACGTTCCAGCTTTGCTGGTCATGTATTCCCAAAAAAGAACTAAGCTTTTGGTCGTGTATTTTCAAAAGACCCAGCTCTCGCTGGTCATATATTTCAAAAGTCCCAGCTCACAATTTTCGAGCTCCCAAATCAACCTATTTTCCACAAATCAAACCTTCAGGGTGCGATTCCTCCATTCTCTTCTTTCCAAACCTTCGGGTTTCAATCTCTCAAATATGTCATTTCCTAATCTTCAAATCTCTCAAGATTATCAATTCTCCAACCTCTGGGTACAAAAATTCACCATTTTCTCAACCCTTGGGTTAAAATCTCCCAATTTCTACCATTCTCAACCTTTTTATTAAAACCCAGTTTTTCATAACCATTCGTATATTTCCCAAAAGACCCAACATTCGTTGGTCATGTATTTCCAAAATGTTCCAGCATTATTGCTGGTCATGTATTTTAAATGTTCGAGTTTTACTGGTCAAGTATTTCAAAAGGTTCCAGCTCCTCGCTGGTCACGTATTTCAAAAGGTTCCAGCTCCTCGTTGGTCACGTATTTCAAAAGGTTCCAGCTCCTCGTTGGTCACGTATTTCAAAAGGTTTCAGCTCCTCGCTGGTCACGTATTTCAAAAGTTTCCGCTTTCGCTGGACAGGTATTTCAAAAGATCTCAACGTCTATTTGTCATGTATTTCAAAAGGTTCCAGCTTTCGGCTCGACATGTATTTCAAACGTTCTAGCTTCTGCTGGTCATGTATTTCCAAAATCAAGAGATTGCAACTCAAGGTCTCATCAAAATTTATATTGAGTGATTATTTCACAAAGAATTCATGAAAACTTTGCCAATTTGCTAAAAGCATTTGTTGATTCTAAATATTCTTACTACACAAAAAGAATTTTCTCAGATTACCTCTTGTATTTCTTTTCAAAAGATGAAACTTTTTGCAAAAAAAGAGGTAAAATTCAAATCTTTTCCTGTTGATCAACCAAAAGGATGTAAGAAATATCCTCGATATGATCAATAAAAGAAATCTTCAATGATGTTGAAAAGCCAGAAGCGAATTGATATTGATCTTGGCTATGACGCATGTTTTAAAATGACTTTCTGGCAATCAGGCAGTGGAAATATCTTGAGCTATAAAAAGAATTCACTCAACCCATATCTTCTCATTTTCGTTTAAAAAGTTGCAATCAAATATCCGCAAAATGGACCTCTCAATTGTCGTCAAGATGAAGGCGAATTAAGCGAGTAGATCCCCGGGGCCAAAGAAAATTTGAAACATCTCCAAGATGACGGAGTTTGTGACGGATCCTTCAAGGGAAAGTTCGGATCACTGTCGAGATGAAGGCAGATGCGATGAACCTACCGACAAACCCTAAAAGATATTTGATTTCAGACCTTTTTGAGCTAATATCATATAGAATCCCTGAGAGAAAAGAAGGATCGAAACATCTCCAAGATGAAGGAGTTTGTGACGTACCCTTCCTTGAAAAAGAGAGAAAAGTCAGGACCCATCCAAATGAAGGATGATGTAAAAAACCGAGAAAGCCCAGTGACTCAAAAAGAGAGCAAAAGATCATCGTGGGAAAACACCCAGATATCAAACTGCCAAAGTTGTCAGAAGTCATCTTTTCTCATGCAAAATTCTTTTATCAATATTTCTTCATTTTCTGTTTTTATGAAATTAAGAATATTTCTTTTATTCTCATATCAGGGAAATGGACAGCTTCCTTGAAGAAAATCATCAGTGCTAAAATTTGAATTTGACTCTTAGAAATGAAGAGTTAACCTCATTGGAGAAAATACTCTAGGTAAAAGAGGAAATATCTTCGCACATACATGCACATTTCCAAGCATTTGAATCAGCTATAATTTTATCCTATTGGCAAAATTTTCTAGCTATTCCAAAAATAAAATAAACATTCAATATCCATTTTGATGCAACCTAGCGTTGTCTATATCTTCCAAAAGAGTTGCCTCATCCAGTTGAAGTATCTCTTCCTGTCCCATCACGGTTTCTTCAGTCAAGGATTCCGTATGGTGTTCCCACTCAGGTTAAGGGTCAAAACCTGAATTTCCTGCGAAAGGTCATTTAATTTCGAAAAGCTATTTTAGTCTCGGCAAATAAGACGCCCAAATCATTCCTTTTTCCAAGCTTTAGGAAACCTTATCTTCTTCCTTTCGCAAAACCCCTTTCAGGATTTGTTCGTCCAAATTCCAAGGGTCCCATTATGGTTTCTCCATTTTGAGAAACCCTTATGGTAGATTTCCTATCCAGGTTAAGAGTTAACCCGGAACCTCGCCTCGCGAGGTATCTTCCTTGCAGGTTTGGGTTAAACCTGAGTCTTGTTCCTACAAAATTCCTCGTTTTTACGAGATGATTTCTCCCAGTCCCATCATGACTCTTCCCATCGAGGAATCCATGCTTTGTATATCCATCCAAAAAAAAAAAGGATTTTACTTCAGCTTCGTCTCACGAGGCATTTTTCAAAAATGTCCCATCAAGGTCCTCGTGTATTCCTTTCCTCATTTCAAATTCATTTTTTTTTTATATATCTTCGTCCCATCCAGGATAAGGGCTAAACCTGAATCATTCCAAAAAGAGTATCTTGTCTCATCCATGAGACCTGATCAAAATTCTCATCTCCCACCATTTCGGGATTTTCACCCAAAGTCCCATCACGATTTCCTCATTTCTATCATTTGATCACACCATCTTCGGGGATTTCGTATCCCCAAAACCATTCAGGATAAGGTTTCAAAACCTGAAGAACCATATTTCCAAAACAATTCTTCCACACCCAGTTCAGATCTGTTGACTGGGGCATTTTTTTCAAAATTTGGAGTATTGTCTTTGCCACTAAGCTCGGCTTTCAATCGGCTTAGTAGCAAAGAGGGGCATCTGTGAACACCCCAAAATTTTTCAAAGTCTTGTAAAAATAACCCTTTTGCCCCTAACCCCGTTTTCTGAGAAAATCAAGTCATTTCTTTGGATTCTCTGAATTAAATTCCATGACACTATATTCAAAATCAACTCCGGATCCGAATCCAGTACTTTAAATCCATATTTTCTCAAAATCCGGATCAAAATCCATTTTCTGAAGGAATTCTCTCAAAATAGCTCAGAAAATTCCTTTTTGTAAATATTTTACAAAAACACAAAAAAATTAGTTTTAAATCTTTGATTTCTCGTAAAGCTTTAAGATTTTATTCTAAAAATACAAAAAATAGAAAAATAACATGAAAACCAAAAAAAAAAATGGAAAAAATACAAGAAAAGCAAACGATTCTCAAGGTTTTAAAAAGAACTTCTTGCTAAAAAACTCAAATTTTGAACTATTTTACAAAAATTTTCTTTTAAGGGGGGACCTCCTTTTTGAAATAGAGAGGATTGGCAACGGTTGCAGGGTCGCTGCCTCTCTCTGTCGTCCGATTCTCAACCGCCTCCCCTCTCCTCAGCCTTTGATTTCTCGCAGACCTTCTTCAAGAACCATCCACCATCGCTCAACTGTCATCCCCTTTCTCAATCATCCATCGACAACCAAACCTCCATCAGCCATTGGATCATACCCTTCATCTCTTCTCGAATCCTCCGTTCCCTCTTTAAAAGGAGACATCAACTCCATCCCAAGGGGACATCGATCATCTCCTAATGTTCTGAGGCATACATTTCTAGCAAGCACCGATCCATCATCCAGCATTAATCTTCTTCCTTGCTAATCATCTTTTTTTTTTTTTCCGACTCTTTGCTGGCATCCATTATCGACTTTTCCTCTGGAATCATCCATTGTCTAAATCATCTTGGCTTTTGCACGAATCCGTCTTCTTCTCTCCAAAGCTCCTCTGGATCATTGTGTGCTGAGGATATCGGAAGAATAATTGCAAGGACCCTTCTTCTCCTTGACAACTGACACAAGAATCGATCCGGAGCACTCGACCTCCTTCACCAAACTCCTTCCTCCCCCTTTGCCAGGCGAAGCAACCCACTTCTCTTCGGATCGACTGAAGGATCTTCAATCCCAGCAACAACGGTAGAAGGTAAGTAACTCACCCCCCTTCTATTCCATTATCGCTTTTCCCTTGATCCTTCATGATTTGTTTTCTTCTCTCTTTCTAATTTGCACTATCCACCTAATGCATCCCTATACCATCGACCTGATTATCGTAGCATCGATGGTATATATTGCAACAGTAATCAGGCCTCTGTTTCAATGAACTATGCTCCAACATAATAATCTTGCTAAATATTTTTGGGCTGAAGCTGTTAACACTGCATGTTATATCTCAAATAGAGTTCTTATCGGGCCCTTATTGAATAAAACTCCCTATGAACTATTCTATGACAAAACTCCAAGAATAGACTACTTCAAAGTCTTTGAGTGTAAATGCTTTATCCTTAATACAAAAGATAGCCTTGATAAATTTGATGCTAAATCTGTTGAAGGCATATTCTTAGGATATTCAAGTCATAGTAAAGCATACAAAGTTTTTAATAAGAGTTCAAATACTATTGAAGAATCTATGCATGTCAGTTTTTGTGAATCTATTGATCAATCTATTCATAAGCAGACTAACGATGATGATCTTGAAAGTACAGATTTTTTCTTAGATAACACAGCTAAACCGAATGAAGATGATCTTCAAAGAACATTTGCTGAAATCAGAGATCATCCTCAAAAGCAGATTTTGGGAGACATGACTAAGGGAGTTCAAACTAGAGCTCAGCTGGAACGGATTGCAAATATGACATTCATTTCTCAACTTGAACCAAAGAAGATTGATGAAGCCATCATTGACGAGTTCTGGATGCTAGCCATGACTGAAGAACTGAATCAGTTCCAAAGAAATGATGTATGGGATCTTGTACCAAGACCAAAAGATCATCAAATCATTGGGACAAGATGGATCTTCAGAAACAAGCTGGATGAAACATGTAATGTTATAAGAAACAAGGCAAGGCTAGTGGCTCAAGGATACAATCAGGAGGAAGGTATTGATTTTGATGAAACATTTGCTCCTGTTGCTAGACTTGAATCTATAAGAATGTTTTTAGCATATGCAAGCTATATGGATTTCAAACTATACCAAATGGATGTTAAAAGTGCTTTTCTAAATGGTTTTATAAATGAAGAAGTTTATATAAAACAACCTTCAGGTTTTGAAAATGAATAATTTCCGGATCATGTCTTTAAACTAAAACGTGCTTTATATGGTTTAAAACAAGCACCTCATGCTTGGTATGACAGACTTAAAACTTTTTTTATTAAAAACTGGATTTTCTGTAGGCAAAGCAGATTCAACTTTATTTATAAAAATAGTGAATGATCATACCTTAATCGTTCAAATATATGTGGACGATATCATCTTTGGATCTACTAACAACAGTCTTTGTGAAGATTTTTCTAAGTCCATGCAGAAAGAATTCGAAATGAGTATGATGGGAGAACTCACTTTCTTGGACTGCATATTAAGCAAAACAATGATAGAGTCTTCATCAATCAGTCTAAATATGCTCATGAACTTCTGAAGAGGTTCAACATGAACTCAATTGCTTCAAAGAATACCTCTATAAGCACAACTACTGTATTGGACAGAGATGAAGATGGTAAGACTTTGGATACAAAGTTATTCAAAGGTATGATAGGATCACTACTTTATTTAACTGCTAGCCGTCCAGATATCATGTTCAGTGTTTGCTTGTGTGCTAAATATCGATCAAATCTAAAGGAATCACATCTTAAAGTTGTAAAAAGAATAATGAGATATCTAAAAGGAATAATTGATTTTGAGTTATTTTATTCAAAATCATCTACATTTGATTTAATCTCATACAGTGATGCTGACTCCGCTGGAAGTAAATCTGATAGAAAAAACACAAGTGGAACATGTCATATGCTAGGGCACTCACTAGTTTCATGGTTCAGTAAGAAACAAAATTGTGTATCATTGTCAACTACTGAAGCTGAATACATAGCTGCAAGCCTAGCATGTACACAAGTCATCTAGATGAAACAAACTTTGAAAGATTTTGGTTTAAAATTTGAAAATACAACTATTTTGTGTGATAATACAAGTGCTATAAACTTATCTAAAAATCCTATTTTACACTCACGAACTAAGCACATTCAAATTAGACGCCACTTTTTAAGAGAACAAGTCCTAAACAACATAATCAAACTAGAATTTATACCCACTAATAAATAATTAGCAGATATTTTCACTAAACCTTTAAAAAATGAAGACTTTATAAGAATTAGAAGATAATTAGGAATCTGTAAATTAAGTGATTTATAAATTTAATTCATATGACTAATTGGGATATAGTAAAATCATTCTACACGAGTTCACCTTTTCAAATATTAAACTATAATTTTACTACAAACTTTCCTTGACAAAATTTATCTTAAATAAAGCTTAACATGTAAGGATATCAAAAACTCTTTATGTCAAATCATCTTTTGTCTTCCCACACTCATTTATGAATTGCATTTTAGACTATCATCATAATTTATACTCGAGTGTTTAGATTTTTTATTCTTTTCATGTTTTGTTTTCATTCCCTTTTACCACCTTTTTCAAAGTCAAAAAGAGTAATTCACATATTCACGTACACCACAAGCTTTTTAACACAAAAACAAATGCTTTATGTCACTCTTCTTTTTTAATATATCATATCTTTCAAAGTACACTCAACTTTATGTCCAATCACCTCTTTTACACATCTCTATAAGAATCCATACAAAACTCATTCTCGACAATCTTGTCTCTCTTCTTATATATTTTTTTAAAAATCAATTAAATATTAGTTGTCCTTTTCATTGGTCCCATCTTTCTCTCTCTTCTACAAAATTTGAATCCACCTGTTGTCATCTCAAAACCGTGGATTTGGCCCCTTTACAAGATTTGACAACCTCATTTTTTTTATTCTCCAAAACAATGAACTCTCTCATGTTGAGTCTCTTTTGTCTTTAAAACTATGACTTTCAACAATCTATGAGCTATAAACATTAATTCAAGACAATCATGATATTTCTTTATGTCTTTTGATGATGCATAAAATATACATTTTATTAACATGTTTTCACTGCATAAATGCATCATCTATAGGTTTAAAGCATACACTTAGATGCATAATGATGTTATAAAGCTTTGGTTCGAATTTCATCAAAAACGGACTTAAAATGAAGGAATTATGGCATTTACAGTGTAGCTGGTCGAACCTCGTAGCAGAATTAAGAGATCTGGATCCAGACGCCCATTTGGATCTTGGATTTGGGTCAAAATACATTGATTCAACCCAGCTCCAACCTATTTGAATTTTTCATAAATACTTTTCTAAAAAAACCCTCCTACATGAGGCACCCAGTAAATATTTATCTTTTAACACTGTTTTTGTAAAATGGCCAAAACAAGCCAAATCGTGTATAGGGGAGAGGGGTGCCCATTCCAGCCTTTTTTTGCTTTGGATTTCGTGCCCTAGGGGCACAAATCTTACTCCAGCCCCTTTCCAACCCTCACCTCATTCCATCTCCATTGAAGACATGAAGAAAAGCTTGAGATCCAAGCTTTCGTTCTTGCCTCCCTTTCAAATCTCTCCATTTCTTAATCTTCTCTGTTAGCTAATCACTTTGTTGTTGTGTTTTGCAGGTGCAGCAGAGGTGGGAAACACTTTTCTTTTGTAGAAGTGCGAAACACTCCAATGAGAAGGGCCGACTCTACCTCCATTCGGTCTTCTACACCCCCCGATCGAGAATCGGTTCATCCTCCATCTTCGGTGGATTTCCAACGTGTTGCAGCTGTATGACATGGTTCCATGGTGTATTTCCAGCATCAACGAGGTTCCTAACGGTGCGAAGCCAAGCAAAAGTCCACTCTCTTCTCCCCCTCAGTCGTCAGATCGCCCTGGAGGTTGGTTCTCTCATCCCTTTCTTCTAGATAGAACCTATTTTGTGTGTGAGTCATGTGCTGCATTTTTTTTGTATTTTTCGTCAGCCATAGTTTAGAAAGTGTTCATGCATAAGCCAACAAGTAGAGTGTTTAGGTGTTTTGTTTCATTTAATTATGAATTTCATTCCAACGATTGGTGTTTTAGGGTGTGTGTGTGTGATCCAAATATTTCTGCTGTGTACCTGCGTTTTCTAGTGTGTCCCAGTTTCATTTATCTTATTTTGATCGAATTTAGTATTTTGGGAACTGTACAAATGTCATTTTCGGTTTTGTGTATTTTTAGATCTTGAGATAACTACATATCGAGTATTGTATTTTTGGTTTTTAGGTAGAACGTCCAGCCGACTGTAGTGTTTAGGTTATGAATGTATTGTGGTAAATCAGTTTAATGTGTTAGTGATGTGCAGAACTAGGTTGATGTAGCATGATAGTTAAATTAGATTATTGTTTTGATTTCTGTTTTAAGTTTAATTAGTTGATCAAAGTAGATTTATGTTTATTCATTTTATGTGTTATGTGTTGAAGGTATATCCTAGTAGTTAAATTATTCCCTGTGTTTTATAGTTTCAATTCCAGTTTTAAACGTGTGATATTGTAGTATAATGTTAGATCGTGACTAGAGTTATTGGTTTTATGTGTGTTAGTTGCTATTCTAGAGTAGATTTCATTTTAGGTCTTGTTCAATTCATGTTTGATTAATTTTCTGTAGGTAGCAGTGTGTGAAATTCCTTGTTGACGTGTTTGATATTAGCATGAGTCATAGGGTACTTAGAGTAATTGCACTTCTGAATTTTCATTTTATTTATTTTAGCATTAACTTCGTATTTTACTTTTTATGTAGGATTTAATGTGATAGGCCTTTTCCAATGTGTAACCTTGTCTTATGTTTGTATAGGTTAATTTAGTTATGTTAGACATAGGTTGTGTTAATTAATTAATTGGTTTAGGCAGTTCGAGATAAGGGCATGGTGGTCATTGTGTTTGAAATCCGTTTTTGGTAGAAGACCTACTCTTCCACATTCGTGAATGTCATTTTAGGAAAGCTTTAAATAAGTTTTATCCAGCCACTTTACCAAGGATTAATTGCTTTAAATGTGTAAACCCATCCTTTGAATTTCAAAATGCTTTCTAAAATGGTTCACACGAATTGGGAAGGAGTCTAAGTATGATATTTATTGTATTCAATCCAAAATCATGCCTTGATACTTTGGAAAGGTTTTCAAAATGAATTACTTGCTTTTAATGCAAATATGGAAAAACGTGTGGGTCTCAAGAGGCTGGACGGTTTTTTGGATGGTGAAAAGTTTCCTAATGTTCAATTAAGGCAAGAATGAGAGAGGAGTTGGCCCCTACCAAAATCGTGTTTCTCATCTTTATTGCCCTCTTGACTAATTACCTATTTTGATTTAGTATTAATAAGATATTCATTAAGTTAGCAAAGGTAGTAATAGTTTAGATTTTGTAAAATTGTGTATGACCTATTTAGGTATTTATTCACCTTATTTATTTAGTTAAACCCTAGGTACTAACCGTAATTAGTTTTTAACCCTAATTAGTCCTAACCATAGTTAGCCTAGAGGGTGGCGTGAACTCAATTCAATACCCTATCCTAAACCGCCTCCTAGCTGACCTCTAATTAACCCTAGTTGTTTAGTCCTAACCATAGGTAGTTAAGTAACTCTAGGTGTCGTGGAACATATTCCAGACATACTCTAAAACCGACCCTAGTTAACTTGAGTTAGTGCTTGACCCTAGGTAGTCTAACCCTAGTTAATCCTACTAACCACAACCGAACCCAGTTAGACTAACCCTTAGCCATAGTCTAGTTACTAACACTTAATCGACCCATATCAATCATAGTTAGACCCTAACTCCCTTAGTTAGAAGCCAAATACCTTAGTACAAACCCTAGTCGAATCCTAGATACTAACTGTAAGTCATGTAGTCCAATCCTAGTTGACCTTAGTTAAAATCTCACTTAGCCGACTCTAGTTAGTACTTAATTTTAGTAACCCTAGTAGACTAATCGTAGTTCACTAACTCTAGTTAGTTATTAGCCTAGTTAGCTTAACCATAGGTTAGTAGTTTTTCTATTAGGTTAGAATTAATATTAGATTAATTAATTCATTAGTTAATTATATTAGTTAGAGTATATTAGGTTTAGTTTGATTTATATGTTTAGGTAGTTTAATTAGAATAAGATCTTAAGTTAGGTTAGAATAGAATTATCATGTACTTAGATTAGGTTTAGATTAGTTTGTTTATTAATTTTAGTTAATTAGTTTAATTGTTGCCCTTGTTTTAGTTAACAGTAGTTTAGAATAGCTTAGGACTGTTTTGCAGTATTATTCAATGTGTAAATGCATTAGTGGAATTCAAAGAAATGAATAGTGCACTGAATCAAAAGACTGATTTTTACCCTGTCGGGCACTCGTCATTTCATGTGGATTTTTATTGAGTTTTATGAAAATTATTTTTTTATTCTCCACATTTGCGTGTTAACTGTCTTCAGACCAAATTTCAGCTCGATTCGAGTTGATTTGGTCTGGTTTTTAAGCGTTTTATGAAAACAACTTTTTCGGGTCCTGCGATTTCCTAGATTATCCTGATTTTGAAACGCTTAGTTCTGGAGATCCAGAATGTATTTTTTCAATCTCTAAAGTGTGTCAGATTTTTGAATCTGTCTTTTACAGTATAGAAGTGGTTTCAGGAATTTTGGAAATCGTTTGACTCCTCAAATCTGTAATTTGTGAAAAGCTGTCAGAGTCCATTTTTGCATTCTTTAGGGACAAAATAGTCTTTTAGTTATTTGTTAGGTTTAATGTAGTTTTCATGTTTTCTAGTATTGTAGTGATTGAATTAGAGTTAGTTAGACTAATTATAGTTGTGTTCTTAGTTAGTTTAGTTAGAAATTATAATTTTAGTTTTCTTTAGTATTTAACTGTAACTTAATTTTTGTAATAGTTTAGAATGAGTTGTAGTTGTAATTTAGATTTAAGTATTATTTGTGTACTAACTCTGTGTTTTCGTTGTGTAGGTTGATAAGTTAGAACAGGTTCACAGGTGTAATTCAATTATGCAGTGTAACTGCACTGATGGAGAAAAGACAGTTTTGCCCCTGGAGATCTGCAGAAGACTTAGCTTCCTATTTTAGTTTGTTTTTGTAGTTTAGATTGCTATTAAATGTAATTTGTAATATTGACATAGTTGTAACCTTTGTTTTATTAATAAAGTGTTATTTTAGAATTAATTCAGAAGTATCTCGTTCCCTGTGGATTCGACCCGTACTCGCCACTTCGGTGGAAAGTCAGTTTTTATATCTTTGGTTGACGATTTTCCCAAGTTTTCATTGAAAATATTGTTTTAAAAATATGCATCCAAAAAGACCAACCATCTTTCATCTCATGTCACTCATGAATTATTGTCCTCTTCTCCATTTATGTCTTATTCGAAAATTCATGTATGTCATCACTCTTTTCCATGACTACTCTTTCTCCTTCCACGCCTATCCATAAAAACTACTTTTACATAAGCAATCATAGCTCTTCTCTCATAAGTCTCTTTTGTCTCTTTCTAAATGTATCCCTTACGAATATAGAATCTATCATCTTGAAGTAAAAATAAATTTTTTGTTGTTTGTCTTATTAGGCCATTATTCATCTTCCATCTCACATGATATTGCTTTATAACATTCTTACACACTTTCTCTTCACGATATTTTTTATTCCAAGGCTGTTCACATCTCATCACCTCTTTAATGGAAATCTTTAAATCTATGGATCATTATTTACATCGTGCAACTCACCTCTTTGGTTCTATTCATCTCTCCTCTTTTATCCATCTGTTTTCAATCACACACAATAATTCCAAAGTGCACTCCATAACCATGACTACTTTCACAATACGATGGACTCTCCTATATCAAAGTTTCTTTATACACAAAAATAATTTTTGAAACTATGTTCTTCTTGTCATCTATCATAATATAATATACTCTCATCCACACACTCTTCCAAAGAAGTGATTTGATCTATCATTCACATGTGCCTTAAGTTACCATTCACGAGTTCTCAACTCAACTAAAATCCAAACTTCATTCACTTCAATTGTCATTCACTTGTTATTATAATAAATTTCATCCTTATATTTAATGAAATGATTTACTCTTCACGAATTCATTCGAAAATTTCTATCAACCTACATTCTCTCCAAGTTCTTATTCTCTCAAGTTATTTGCAATGGCCTCTTCTTCAAGATCTTTTGATGTCAACATGATTGAGTCTGTTAAATTGAGATATCCTGATCTCATTCACCACTTCCACTCCATTAGCTCTCTTTCAATCCGAACAGGTAAGCTAGTCCACTTTGAAACATTCACCTCCTTTGACCTTGAAACCTCCCTTCAAGATTTTGTTCAAATCTTAGGATCGTCCAACTCTGTGTCTTATTATCCTCATCTAATCAAAATATTTTATACCAACCTCTTTGTTAACCATGACCAATTGACTATCACAACCATGGTCCATGGTAAAATAATTTCTTTTGACATTCCCTTGTTAGGATGCATTCTTAACATTTCTTCCTATGGAATCGAATTACCAAACATAGTACTTATAGATCGTATTGTGTTTAAAAAGGTACTCCACCACTCAATCCACCCACTTCCCGTGGCATACGAGCAATCTGAAACCTCATGCTCTACTGTTGTCACAAATCCTCTCCTCCAATGTCTTCCCCAAACAACCATCAAAGGGATTCGTGCCAAACGAAATCTCTCTTCTCATCTATGTGATCTTCTATTTCTTCCCAATAAACTGGTCGAGCATCATTTTCAATATCATGATTAATTTTTGTACCTTTCGTTTTCTTCCATTCAGTTATTTTATCACCCATATTCTTAAGTATCTCAATGTGCCACTTCAAAATGATGTCGTCTCTTATTCTATTCATGCATTTGATTACTCCTACTTCCCCGAAGAAGGGTCACCTCCTCAACTTTCTGACGACGAAGGCCATGGTGAGGCAGATCCGGCAACAACTTCTGAACTAGACATATTCTCAGCTCTTGTCGACGTCTAGAACTCTCCGGATCTCCTACTGAGGAACCAAGTTTCCCTGCACCAAGCCTTTCAATCATCAAAGATCCGCCAAGATGCTCTACTCCGGAAGTGTCATCACTCATCCGATTCTGACTAAACTATTTTTTTTTCTGTAATAATACTTTTTATACTCTGATCCCTCCTTTTTGTCTATGACAAAGGGGGGGGGGGGGAATTGTCTGTCCTTAAACTTTTATTTTTTATGAAATCATTATTATTATGCATATCGCTTTTTGACAGGGGGAGCATATATTGTCATCATCAAAAAGGGGGAGAATGTTGAGAAACTATGTTTTGATGATACATAATATGATATGTTGTCATACATGCTTTAATATGATATGATGATATGCCTTTATGAAAATGTTATATTATGACTGGATATGATTTGTCATGCATTTAACGAGTATTTGATGCAAGGTTATTTTCCCTAAGAAGAATGGAGACAACCTGATCAAGTACAACTAGTTGATGCAATCATACTCTCTGAAGAAAAAGCTTGATAGGCCATACATTCATAAAGACTATCCTAGAAGATTGGTTACTTCAAGATGAAGACTTCTTTTCTTCTTTAGAGTCATATGTAACAGAACCTTCAGAAGCATGCATATTGCATATTTCATATTTCATATTACATGCTTTAAATATCATACAAGCCATCTATTTACAAAAAGCTAAGTTTTCATAAAAGGATACGATATTTCAAAAATACCTTTTTTGAAACAAATCATTATACTTTCTTACAAGCATTTATGAAAAAGGCATTTTGACAAGATATAATAGCTCATGATTTCAAAAGCATCAATTGTACCTTCTAACATGCATTTATGAAAAAGACAACTTGAAATGATATAAAAGCTAATGATTTCAAGTATGAAAGAAAAAAAGATAAAATGAATTAACTCATAATACAAAATCGTTTATCTTGAATTGACAAATATTGTTTTATATATAAAAACTACTTATTGTTTAAACAAGACAATTAAGTTTGGAAAAGATCTTTTATTTATTTAATATACACTCAAGAATATCGACCTACTTAAAGTCATCATTCTTTCTGTAAACATTAAATGCCACCTCAAAAAGCATTTGAGAAATGACTATTTATTTAATAATAAAATCCACACTTAAGAATGTCGACTTACTTAAAGCCATCATTCTTTCTGTAAACATTAAATGTCTTCTCAAAAAGCATTTGAGAAATGACTATTTATAAATAAAGTACTTAACAAAGCATTTATTGTACTTATATGTATTTAACTAAAGAAGTGACGATTTGTAAGAAAAATATTAATATACTACAAATCATTAAATTGAGTAAAGACCAAATTACATGATAGATTACACTCCAACGTTCAATGTACTACAAATCATTTATTATGAGAAAAGACCTATTACAAATTATATCTCATTTAAAATACAACAACGAATAGTGTACCCCAAATGCTACACTTATGGAAATAAGACTTTTTGAAAAAGCGATATAGTACACATATCCTTTTACACAAAGTTGTTTTTGAAATGACCTGACACCTCATATCCCAAAAGGACAATCATTTCAAAAAGGCAACGACTATTTTCTTAAGACTATATATATACAAACAAAATAGTATTTCACAATATATGTGAGCTTACAAAGAGAAAAAACTCTTATTCAATATTCGAAAAAGAGAGCTTAGAAAAAGAAAGAGAAAAAGTCAAGAAAAGCTCTTTGACAAAAGAATCAACTGTGTGTGAAAAGAAAAGAACATTCTGAGAATCTTCATTCGTGCATTCATATCATTCTGAAGGTTCTATAGGAAAGTATTGTAATTTTCTATTTTCTGTTGTATCCCTTCTCTGTTGAGAGAACTAGACCTCTGTGAAAGAGGGTGTTTCCCTTCTCTATTAAGAGAAGTAGACCTCTGTGAAAGAGGGTATTTCCCTTCTCTGTTGAGAGAAGTAGACCTCTGTGAAATAGGGTGTTTCCCTTCTTTATTGAGAGAAGTAGACCTCTGTGAAAGAGGGTGTTTTCCTTCTCTGTTGAGAGAAGTAGACCTCTGTGAAAGATGGTGCTTTCCTTTTCTATTGAGAGAAGTAGACCTCTGTGAAAGAGGGTGTTTCCCTTCTCTATTGAGAAAAGTAGACCTCTATGAAAGAGGGTGTTTTCCTTCTCTGTTGAGAGAAGTAGACCTTTGAGGAAGAGGGTGTTGTACTATTTATCCCGTAACACAGATGTTATAGTGAAAGGCTCAAGTGTTTTACTTGGAGACTGGATGTAGGTCAGTAACTCGACTGAACCAGTATAAATCTTGTGTTTTCTGTGTTGTACCTTATTGCCTTTAATTTTTGTTTTATCGATCTATATCATATTTCACTGTTCACCCCCCCCCCCTTTAGTGGAATTTCAATCTCATCTCTTTCTCATGTAAGCATAATGTATCATATGCATATCTCTACATCCATTGTCTTGGCAATATGATGCATTATATAAATATTTTTATATGGAGATTTCTCACTAGTCTAGGCATAATTATATGTATATGGGGTCTTTAAACATGGCATTTTCATATTCTTTTATATTTTACATTTTCTGCTTTATGCTAACCTTGTTTTGCAGGGATACATGAGATGTTGGTTCTCTCTTTTAGATTAGGGCTTGATTATTTTAATTTCAATTCTTCAAATGTAATAGCTAGATATCAATGAGAATCTTTATTTTCCAGCATTAGCATAGAATGTATCAGCATAAAATTGTTTGTTTCATATCATTTTGCTTTTTATTTTCAAAATTTTATAAATGGGAACACGAATGGCACATGCACCATTCTAATAAGAGGTAATTAAATTTTAAGCAAATGATTTACATTGATGACCATAGTCAAAATGTGGACAATGCTTAGGATTTTTATCTTTTATGGAATAACATCGGATCCACACTGGATCGCTTTTCAAAAATCATCATATTTTTCTAAATATTTTCTTCCTTTATTAGAGTTTTACTTAAAATTAACTCAAAATATATATCAATGACCATAGTCAGGATATATTGAGAGTTAATTTCATTCCAAACTCTATAAAGGCACCAAAATGTATTTTATTCTTCATCTGAATTTAAATATATATTATTATATAATACATCTTATGACCATAGTCAGAGATGTATTATATCTTCAATCTTATTTCAATTCATTTAAAGAGTGAAATATGCTTTTCAAAAACTCAATTTCAAGTTCTTTTAATTCATTCATCATTTAGGATAGAATTACATCATTATTTTTAAATCATTTCAAATTTTCTTCAAAAACCCAAGTTATTTTGAGATAATTCTTCAAATATCTTCTTCATTTTTCAAAACAATATTCAACTCTTATTCAAATTCAAACTTCAATTTCAAAGACCAATTTGACTTTGAAATTTTGAATTCATCTCTAAATTCAAAATTCAATTTCCAATTCAAATCAAATTTCAAAGTTCAATTCAACTTTGAAATTTCAAATTCATTTTTAGGATTCGATTTCAAAATTCAATTGAATATTCCAGATTGAATTTTAATGTTCAATTCAACTTTAAATCCCAGATTCATCATCTGATTTCAAAAATTCAAGTTTTAAACCAAGTTTATTTTCTATTTCTTCACTTCAAGTTCTCAAATCCTCAAGTTCTTTTGAAAACTTCTGAGTTTTAATCTTTAAATCACTTTTAAGATTAAGATTAGTGCTAAATTCAAGTCCATTTTTCCAAATTCAATTAGGATTTCTCAAATCCAACTCTACATTTTCGAATTCCACTTGGATTTCTCAAATTCGATTCCAATTCAAAATTCAATCTGGATTTCTTGAATCCAATTCCAATTTCTATCTGGATTTCCAAAATCCAGATCTATCTTCAAATCTCATCTGGATTTTCAAAATCCAGATCCATCTTCTGATTCCATATTGGATTCCAAATCTCGGATCCAATTAATTTTAGGATTCTAGATTTCAAATCCCATTCCACCTTGGATTTAGATTTTCAAATGCAATCTCATCTTGGATTCCAGATTTTGGATTCAATTTCATCTAAGATTCCAGATTTCAAATCCAATTCCATCTTGGATTCAGATTTTTCAAATCCAGCCCCATTTTCCAAATTGATTTCCAATTCCAAATTCAATTTCATTTTTCATAATCCATCTAGATCTCAGGATTCCAATTCTAATTCCTATTTCCAAAACCATTTTTTTTCAAACCTATTTTATGAGTCTGAAATCAATTCAATTCATGTTTCAGGTTCTGAAATTAAGAATTCATTTTTCAGAATTAATCCATTCAAATTCAAAGTTCATTTTGACTTTGAGACTTCATTTTTTTCAAAAATTCTATCTCAAGTTTCCAAATCCTCTTTTTCTCTTCATTTCTTCAAATCCAATAGCTATTTTTCAATCTTTGACTATTCCAAGACTTCGAATTTCAAATCTTTCAGGTCTATTTCAAGTCTTAAGTTAGATTCAAAATCTAATTTTTCCAAATCAATCTTCAAAAATCATTTCTTCACCATATTCTCAAATTTCTTTCAAAATCAATTGGAAAATCCTAAAAATTTCTGAATTATTCTTCTCAAAAGAGCATACATCTTTGCATTTGCACAAGCATGATTCTTTGTGCATTCTATATTTAGAATAAATTTTTAGACAATATTTAGGCAAAGCAAAAGGCATAAGTTCGATCTTTGGTTCGATTACTCCTGGTAAAGGCGCTAGGAACGGTCGAACCTCGTATCGACGAGCGAATCCCGTCTCTCCATTTTTCCATAAATTTTCAAAAAACGGAGGCGAGTAATTTCAAAACATTTTCAAATTAAGGTCAAGTGAGACCTTTGCAAAAGTGTTCATCTCTTTTCTTTCTTTTCTTCTCTCTCTTCTTTTTTATCTTTTATTCCCCTTCAAAAAGAGAATAGAGGCTAGAAAGGCAAAGAGAAGGAAAAGAGGAAAGCAAGAGAAAAAAATTTGCAATGATCACAAATACAAGCTAAAAACAAAGGCGAAATATGCAAATCTATATACGAGGAGCGGGTGGACATTTTCATCCAACATATATCTATCTTACGGGAAGACATTTTCGTTAAAAGCATATCTACCTTTTTATATGTTATTTTATTATAAAGTCATCGTGAGCAACATTGGCATATGAATTATTGTGGGTCCCAAGATATTCTTCAGTACACACCGGAACACACGAATTTGTGTTTCGGGGAGAACACACAACACCCTCCCCCTCTTTTGGGTTGCGTTGGTCGACGTCGGCATCAGCCGTTCCAGCAAATGCTGCTTGCACGCCCCTTCTGGCCCGAACACACCAGCATTGATGTGTGCCTGTGCACTGCCACTCTTGCGAGACCCTGCCTGCGGGGATTCCCATTCCACCCTGCAGTCATACATGACTGGGCACACACTTTTGCAGCACTCTTGTCACTGCAAGGATCACCGCTGCGCCTTCCACTCACAGCCTCGGTTCGCCCAGATGTTTGTCATCGTTGGGGCGGGTGCGTCCTACTTGAGTGCGCAGTTGCGCCCGGTGAACCTCCTTCTCACAGGCCTCGCACCGCGAGGTGATCATCGACGTCGTGTGCTTCGGCGCATGCTTGTGCCCTGCACGCAGACCACCCGCCGTGCATCACATCGGTTGCGCCAGTCGTTCCAGATGCGGGATGCCCCGAAGTTGTGGACGTCATTCACACACTTTAGCATTCCCCTCTGCGCGTTGGTCCATCGGCGCGCCTAGTGCCCGACCTGTAGATGTGGTGGACTGCATGCACGCCAGTACATACTCTCGGTGCATTCACCTCTATACCCATCCTGCTCGCAGGCCACAACACCTACACCACTCATGACGGGTTGGCATGTGCGTGCTGCAGCACTCTTCGCCACAGCTCATGCCCTGCATGGGAATCCTCCACCTGTCCGCTCCTTTTTGCATCGTGCCTGCAGCCCGCGCGAAGCAGGTTATATGTTCCCCCCCCGAACAGGGCAGTTAGCTACATCTCATGATCGGGGGTCCCAAAGAGCACCACGTATGTAAGCATGTGTGTCTCGTATCCCCATGTTTGTCAGCATTAATTAGCGTTGGAGTTTGATGCGATTGCAAAGACTTAAGTACCCTCTCCTCCATTGGTGCAAAAAAAAATGACGGTTCTTGAAAAGGAGTGGTTGTAAAGACTTAAGTGCCCCGAAGATGATTATTTAAGACCCAGTCTCTGCACTGTAGGATTATCCGAGAAAGAAATCTCCCCTGGAGGAAGCCATGAACATCAACCCTCTTACTCTCTCTCTCTCCCTTCTATTTCTGCTTCTGTGCACATCCATTAGAAGATTATACATTGCTCCATCAAGCACCGACTGACCTGCACATTGACTGTTGTGGAGCCTGATTCAAAGTTTTTACCCTTACAGGAGGAGGGTTTGGGGGCTTATCCCAGCGTGGGTAGCATCATTCAACTCTCACTCTCTCTCTCTCTCTCTTCTATTTCTGCTTCTGTGCACATCCATTAGAAGATCATACATTGCTCCATCAAGCACCGACTGACCTGTACATTTACTGTTGTGGAGCCTGATTCAGAGTTTTTACCCTTATAGGAGGAGGGTCTGGGGGCTCCTCTCAGCGTGGGTAGCATCATTCAACTTGAAGAGTTGTGGAGTCTGATTTAGAGTTTTTACCCTTACAAAAAGGGGGGTCTGAGAGCTCCTCCGAGTGTGGGTAGCATCATTCAACTTGAAGAGTTATGGAGTCTGATTCAGAGCTTTTACTGTAACGCCCCGGATTTCCAAAACAAAGCTAAGTTAAAATTTTCATGAATCTTTTTTTTTTTCTTTGCAGCGGAACTTAGAAAAGCTTTTAGCAGCGGAATCAGACGATAATGAGTCGTCAGTTTTAGAAAACTCCGAGCACGTTGCAGGTATGTGGCCAAGCAACTCATTGACCACCAAAGTGTTCCATTTTATCGAAAACATATGTGTATTACAACACTACTGCTTAGGAGAGCAGTGTAGGTTCAATAAAAAGGAAGCAGTACAACTCTGTCTAGAGAAACCCTGGAACTCGATGCCGCCTTGCTCCGCATATCGCCACGCAGGTCCAACACCTGAAATCCCCATAAAATGGGGTCAGAACCACTGATGGTCTGGTAAGCATGCAATCATGTAACCATTTAACTCAAGCACGATAATGACCACTCAGGGTCGCAATGCGCAATAACGACGCTCGAGCCTCCAAGACTTAGCGTATATCGCAGGAGCCTCCTCAGGGCTATGAGTTGAACATCCGCTCGAGTCTTCATGACTTAGAGCAAGCCTTTTCAGGGCTGTGATTTGAATAGCCGCATAAGTCTCCACGACTTAGCCATGACCTCTTCCGGGTCTCAAAGTGATGTCTAGCTCAAGTCTTCATACTTGGCACATCCGTATCCCACGCATCCAAGGACAACTCCTCGAGTTTCGCTTAGTCGTGTGGATACAACACGGGTCTTTGCCCAGTCGGTCCAATAGTATACCGAACATGACACCTTCACAAAGGTTATGCAGGACTGACTCAACACGTCATCCACTCATACATTCAAAGCATCGCTGTACCTAAGCTAATGCATTGTTTCGATAATTAACCGCTCCCGCCTTTGGTACGCAGGTAGAGCTATTGTCCGGGCATCAACGCGACGTTCTGGGGGTTGATTATTCTATGTATTTTAGATACCCCAGAGGCCTGTTGACCCTATCCATAGTAGGGCAGTGTGTTTCAACTGGGAGAACCCTACTAGGCCCATATTCGGATGCATCCTCTACTTGAAGTAGTTGGATTCAATCCTTAGATCTTAAGGATAACCACGACCCCAAAACCCATGAGTGACTGAGGCCATCGTGGACTCTATCAGGTCCAAAGTAAAATACATGTCACTCAAGGCTGTACCATCACTGTCATTCCACAGTGAGCATAATTCCTGAAGGGGTCTGCCAGTCTTACAATTACTTGGACAGAATCTGCATGCCATTTAGGCAGCCCGTGCTTTCAGCACTACGGGAGTATGTACCCGACCCCATTCAGTCTTCCCCAACACAGTCATTACTGAGGGGGTACCCCTAACACGATCTTCAACCGCGGGGTATGTGCGACCTTAAGTCTTATTCATATGCATGCAGAACACCGCTCTTTGGCACTTTGGCCACCACGAGCATCACACCTCTTTGGGTGAAAACAACACACTCTGGCTCTTCGGCCCTTACGAGTCTGGTTGTGTAACCGTTCTCAATGAGCATGCATATGACTCGATCTAAATAGATCGGCTACTCGGCGTATTTTCACGCAACGAGTCCAAACCTAGCCAAGGCGCAACCTCTACTCCGGCTTGACGGCCCTTACGAGCAAGGTGCCCTTGCAGGCACAGGGATACGAGCCGTTCTGGCATCGTTCCATCAACAGACATCATTATGTCGTTCAACTGGTTCCGGCAGTTCTTCTGCCAACCATTTCGTCAGCACCTCCCCTGCTCTACCGGCAGTGGTGCGACGAACCCTTCTACGTTGTAGAGGGCAAACCATGAACTGGGTAGCACTCTGCTATATGTCAGAGTATCCTGCTACGTTCTTTTTGAGCTATTCTTAGCTTCTTCAGAAATTTCAGCAGCACTTCCTCTCTTTTATGGAGAAAGCGTGTGTTTCTTTTATCCATTTCAGCGGCATCTCCCCTCTTTGGTAGGAAATCGCCACGCTTAATTCGGGAAATGGATGCGCACCGTTGTGCGTACTTTGCATCCATCAAGGTTGCAGGAACCCTGGGCCATAGCCAGGCCATACGTAATTGACTTAGTCTTTACGTAAAGAGCATTTTGCCAAAAGGCGAAGCCTTTCCAATAGGGGCTTCATTCGTCAAGCAGAGTTTTGAACGAGGAGCGGTCAAGGAATCGCATTGGCGATTTGGAGTTGATCTCCATTTGAACGCTCATTTATGCGCCATATATGTAGTATAAGCAGAAGCCTGTGCTTTATACAGCGGCAGCGTAAAGAAATGCATATACTATTGTTCAGGGTGTGTAACTGAACGAAATATTCTACATATATAACAAAGCAGAAGCCTTGGCATCGTTCGACGCGACGGCGTAAGTAAATACATTGCAGAAAGCAGGAGCCTTGGCATCGTTCGACGCGACGGCGTAAGTAAATGCATAATCGGAAGTGCAGTAATCGGAAGTGCAGAAAACAGGGAGCCTTGGCATCATACGACGCGACGGCAAAGGTAAATTACATAGCCTGTGCGATATAAGACGCGTCGGCAGAATCAGCAGATATATAGCTAGATCCGCATCCAACGATAGTTACGAGGCGAGCGGGTGAACACCGAAGTGTCCTAAAGGGCTCAACCAAGAACTAAAGCGAGATACCATTTTGAAGAACGCATATACTGCGTGTTTGAACATAGATATATCCGACGATAGTTACGAGACGAGCGGGTGAACACCGAAGTGTCCAAAAAGGGCTCAATCAAGAACTAAAGCAAGATACTACTTCAGAAAGTATATTCTATATACAAACAGTCAAATACTTGAGAGAGATGGATCAACGAAGCGAACTTACTTCAAATCGTGGAAGAAACGGCTCCGGGTTGCTTCTTTGGCTTCGAGCCTTCCTTCGAGAGGTCAGACTAAGTCAGATGAAGTTGACTTAGTTGAGAAAGAGGTAGAGTAGGTCAAGCTACTCAACCTAAGTGGTTTGAACCAAACAGGGTTCAATCCAAGTCAACTGGGTTCAGCAGGTTCGAACTCAGCTCAAGTAGGCTAAGTCTGGGTTCAGAAACCCAAACCGGAATCAGGACTAAAAAGGACTTTGACTTTGACTTTAAACCCAACTAGGTTCAAGTCAAGTCAACTGGGTTTGGACCAGGTCAAGTGGGTTCAGACCCAGGTCAGGTGGGTTAGGACCAGGTCAGGCAGGCTCAGGCTAAGTCAGGCAGGCTCAGACCAGGTCAGGTGGGCTCAAGTGGGCTAGGCTAGGTAGGGGAGGTTTAGGAGAGAGAGAGAAGGCAAGAGAGAGAGGGGGGGTCGATTTTTATGAGAAGAGAGAGAGTGGGGAGGGCTATTTATAGCCCAAGCCCACCTCCTCTTGGGAATTTTCATCCCCCTTCTACCCCCTTGGCTTCTTTTTAATTCCAAGAGGTTCCTTGGTGTGGGGCCCACTTGGATATTCCATGGGATATTTTTGTGGGTCCCACCAGATATTTTCTGAGGAATATTTCTGTGGGTCCCACCAATATTTCCGTGGGTCCCGCAAGAATTTCGGGTTTCCGGCGATTTTTTTCCGAAAAATTCTGAGTACGCCATTCCCTTCGTATTGACATAACTAAGAAAGTTGGCTCGCAGGAATCCTTTGATTTCATTCAGGTAGGAAGTTATGGCTTCCAGAGTGTTTGAGCATATATTCGCGATTCGACGAATATCCTAAGTATAACTGGCTCGCAGGAATTGATTCGTTTTGCATTCTGAGAAGAAATGCTATTTTTACCGGTAAATGCCTCATGAATTTTATTCAGATATTTTCTGAAAAAATTGCGGGTCTTACATCATTACCCCCTTAAAGGAATTTCGTCCGCGAAATTCAGTTAAGATTACAAAGTGAAGAGTTCAGGATATTTATCCCGCATATCTGATTCGGGCTCCCAAGTGCAATCATCGACTCCGTGATGTTGCCATCTCACTTTAACAAGTGGGATGACCTTCGTTCTTAGCACTTGCTCCCGTCGGTCCATGATCTCCACTGGCCTTTCTTCTACCGTCATATCTTCTCGGATGTCAATGTCTTCATGTTGAATGACGTGAGAAGGATCATGAACGTACTTTCGAAGCATTGATACGTGAAATACATCATGTATTTGCGCGTATTGTGGTGGCAATGCTACTCGGTAGGCAGTCTCTCCGATTCGGCTCAAAACTTCGAAGGGACCAACGAATCTGGGGCTGAGCTTCCCCTTCTTTCCAAAACGAAACACACTCTTGGTTGGAGAGACCTTGATAAAAACCTTATTTCCAACCGCAAAAGTGAGTTCCCTACGCCGCTGATCGGCGTAGCTCTTCTGTCGACTCTGAGCAGTCAGTAGCTTCTTTCTGATCATGTGGACCTGCTCAGTGTAATGCTGCAACACAATGGGCGAGTCCAAGGTTCGCTCACCCACTTCACCCCAATGGATTGGTGATCTACAGGGTCGTCCATACAAGGCTTCATACGGTGCCATCCCAATGCTAGCGTGGTGGCTATTATTATAAGCAAATTCAGCCAACGCTAGGTGGGAATCCCAATCACCTTTCCATTCTAGCATACAGGCTCTTAGCATATCTTCAAGAGTCTGTATGGTTCATTCTGATTGCCCATCTGTTTGGGGATGGAATGCTGTACTGAACTTGAGTTTCGTCCCCAGGGCTTTTTGAAGCTGCTCCCAAAAGTGAGAGGTGAACTTCGGGTCACGATCAGATATGATCGAAATCGGCACTCCATGGAGTCTAACGATTTCCCGAATGTAGATCTCTGCCAATCGTTCAGTTGAGTATCGAGTGTTGATTGGCAGAAAATGAGCAGACTTGGTGAGTCTGTCCACGATCACCCATATTGAATCGTGTTGTCTCTTGGATCGAGGCAATCCAACGATGAAATCCATCGTAATGCCTTCCCATTTCCATTCTGGAATCTCGATCCGTTGCATCTTTCCACCAGGGCGCTGATGTTCGATCTTAACTTGCTGGCAGATCAAACACTTCGAGACAAACGTAGCCACATCACGTTTCATACCCCTCCACCAGTACTTTCTCTGTAAATCTCGGAACATCTTCGTACCTCCAGGGTGAATGGTGTACTTGCTATTATGAGCCTCCTGGAGTACTTCCCGTCTTAGCTCAGGGTTATTTGGAACCCAAATCCTTTCTTCCATCCATATTCCTCCATCTTCTTTCAAATGGAAGAAAGTGTCATCTTTTTCAGCACGAGCTTTCAATTCCAAGTACTGGGGATCCTTGAACTGTTCGGCTACGATGCGATCGAGGAACTCAATGTGGATCGTCAAACATGACATTTGGATTCTGCCAGAATCAGCCAAAAATGGCTTCCAGTTGACGAAATCCTCCATCAACTTTCATTGTCCGGTTAGGCTGGCCAGAGTGCCAACAGTCTTGCGACTAAGGGCATCTGCTACAACATTCGCCTTTCCAGGGTGATAGGAAAGCGTGAATTCATAGTCTTTGAGGAATTCCAGCCATCGCCGTTGTCGCATATTGAGTTCTTTTTGAGAAAAGAGGTATTTTAGGCTTTTATGGTCCGACATGACCTCAAATTTCTCTCCATAAAGGTAGTGTCGCCAAATTTTAAGTGCGAACACTACCGCGGCAAGCTCAAGATCGTGGGTTGGATAATTTTTCTCATGGACCCTCAACTGTCGTGATGCATAGGCGATTACTTTGCCATGCTGCATCAACACACAACCCAGACCTGTTCCTGAGGCATCGGTATATGCCACGAAGCCTCTCTGACCAGAAGGTAAGGTAAGGACAGGGGCAGTGGTAAGCCTCTGTTTGAGAACCTCAAAGCACTCCTTACACTGGTCAATCCATTCAAACTTGACTCCCTTTTTAAGCAATTTCGTCATCGGTACGGCGATTCGGGAGAAGTCTTGTATGAACTTCCGATAATATCCGGCAAGTCCAAGGAAGCTACGGACCTCAGTGATATTTTCTGGCTGCTTCCAGTCCATCACAGCTTCCACCTTCGCAGGATCCACTGCAATTCCATCTTTTGAGATCACATGACCAAGGAACATCACTTTGTCTAGCCAAAATTCACATTTTGAAAACTTAGCATAGAGTTGGTTATCTTGAAGGGTTTTCAAGACGATTTTCAAGTGCTCCATGTGTTGTTCCTTGTTCTCAGAATATACGAGAATGTCATCAATAAAGATGATGACAAAGCTATCCAAATATGGTCTGAATATCCGGTTCATTAGATCCATAAAGGCAGCAGGCGCATTAGTGAGTCCGAAGGGCATTACTACGAACTCATAATGGCCGTATCTCGTTCTGAAGGCAGTCTTGGGTATATCCTCTTCCTTTACTCTGAGCTGATGGTACCCAGACCTGAGGTCGATCTTGGAGAACACCCTCGCTGTTCTGAGTTGATCGAATAAGTCCTCAATCCGAGGCAACGGGTACTTATTTTTAACAGTTGCCTGGTTAAGCATCCGATAATCGATGCATAACCGAAGGGATCCATCCTTCTTCTTTACAAATAGTACCGGGGCTCCCCACGGTGACACACTCGGTCGGATGAACCCTTGTTCCATCAGTTCTTCCAACTGACACTTCAACTCACTGAGTTCAGCTGGCGCCATTCGATACGGGGCTTTGGATATCGGCGCTGTTCCAGGTAAGGATTGAATTCCAAATTCAACCTCACGAAGTGGCGGAAGTCCTGACAATTCCTCAGGAAACACATCGGGAAACTCCCGCACCACTTCCAAACTCTCAAGGGGTTGGTCATTGGATTTTTCCACCGAGAGACTCAACAGGAAGGCCACACAACCCTTCCTAAGGTATTTTTGTACCTTAAGTGCTAATATGAGCCTTTTCTGTGGAACTGGTTTGGATAACCGGTACTCCATCTTAGACAATCCGGGTCGAGATAGAATCACTCTGCCCTCGCGGCACAGAATCTTGGCATTATTCTGAGCCAACCAATTCATTCCCAGAATGACATCGTACTGTATCATATCGATCAGGATGGCGTCAGTAGGCAAGTGTTGCCCTGCTATCTCAATATCCAAATTTTTCACACACCAGATACATTTGGTGCGTGAACCCAACGGGTTATATACTTCGATCATTTTATCAATCGGTTGCACCGAAGCGTGGAGTTGTTCGGTGAAATCGTCAGAGATAAACGTATGAGTAGCACCACAATCAAACAAGACGTAAGCTGCATGTCCATTAACAGGTACGGTGCCTTCAATCAGGTCACCATTTTCGACTTGTTCAGTCGTTACAGCATATACACGACCTGCAGCAGGCCTTTGTTCTACTCTAGGTGGAGGTCGTTGAAACTGAGAACGTTGTGGCGCTGGTCGAGAGGGTCCGGCAGATCCGGCATTACTCCTCTGTTCATCTGCAGCCTTCTTGGCGCAATCCCTTATAAAGTGGCCCATCTTGCCACAATACAAGCACCCACCAATGTCACGAGGACATGGTTTTCCGGGGTGGTTCATACGACACCTTGGGCAGCTGAAGTTGGACTGCTGACCATTCAGAGTTGTGTTCTGTCTTGGCCTCACGACTTGTTGAGTGTTGTTCCCTCCTTGGAACTTCTTCTTTTGAAAGGGTTGTCGTGAACCCTGGCCACTTGGGAATGTCCTTTTACGATTCCCACCATTCACTATGGGCTTCTTTGCTATGATCACTTTAGATCGCGCCCAGTCCTCTTGGATTTTTGAAGCTGCTGCTACCGCAGCCTGAAAAGTCGAAGGCATGCTTGTTATCACTCGAGATCGCAGCCCTTCGCGCAGACCATTCACATATTTGTCGGCCCTTTCTTGGTCTGTTTCGAACAATCGAGAGCAGTAGCGCTCTAGATTCTGAAATTTGGTGGTATAGTCCATTAGACTCATACCGCCCTGTTCCAACTCCAGAAACTCCATCTTTTTCTTGTTTCTGGAATGCAACGGGAAGTAGTTATCCATAAAAGTCCTCCGAAAGTCAGTCCAAGGAATGACTTCGACTTGTGAGAACTGGATAAGTTTAGTGGTATCCCACCACTTCCGTGCATTATCTTTTAATCGATATGTGCCAAAGTTGGTCTTCTTCTCTTCTGGTACTCCCAGTACTGAGAAGGCACGTTCTGTCTCTTCGATCCAACTCTCCGCGAGCTCAGGATCGGCTCTGCCAATGAAAACTGACGGGTCAAGCTTGAGGAACTTCTCATAAGTCACTCCTCCCAGGTGCTCGTTTCGTGGTGCGACTGGTTCTGGCCTCGTTTCACGGATGGCGGTAACCAGGTTGTTGAGTGTCTCCAACAGGAATCCTTGCGTATGGGACTCCTCGCTTGGTATGGTTCTCCTCGTCGTAGGAGCCATTTATCTATGCACACACAAGCACTTGTTTTTAGTTTCTCGATGTATATGAGGAAGTAAAAGCTTTATTTACTTAATATATATCACATTTACACAAGCATCGCCTTAAACAAAACGTCATGCCGCACTGGCAGACTTTAGGCGTTGAGAAACTATATACATGAGTCTACTGACTCCCAAAACATCACCAGTCTCTTTAAGACTTGGATTTCTTTGATGAAGACGAACTCCAAAAGGTCCATCTATTGCCACATGGCCTTGGTGCAGGCACTACTAGCTTTGGCTTGGGCGACACTTCCGCACTAGCAAGCGAATACTGGGGATATATGAGAGACTTCAGTCCACTTTCCCAGTCAGCAAGATCAAGACTCTGGGAGTCTGGAATAATGATTGGCGAACAGAAAGAATCCCCTCTTTTGTTCCTGCCATTTAAGCTCGGCATATGTGATGCCGGATGGTAGCTTGGCGAGTGATAGACCTCCGCAGGGAAGTTCAAATCAAAATCCCTCAGCCTTGGTAATTCATCAAAAGATGTTGGGGTATGGTTGCTCCCAACACTAGAGTGATGCGGTCCACTGACACGCGAAGTCTCATCCCTGAGACCCTTTGAAGCCCGCCGACCCATATCGGCGGTATATTTCCTTTGGCATTGGTTGGCGGAATGCCCATCTTCGCCACAATATTGGCAGTCTTGGACTTCATACGGGCATATCCACTCATCGTGCATGACCTTGCAGCGATAGCAGTATCCACGCGAGTCATGAGTTGCCATCTATACAAAGATGCACCCAGATCAGAACCAAAGTATAAAAACATATACTTACCGTGCGATATCGGGACCATGACGGATCTTGAACCAGGTTTCTCAGACTCATGCTCTGATACCAATTCTATAACGCCCCGGATTTCCAAAACAAAGCTAAGTTAAAATTCTCATGAATCTCTTTTTTTTTCTTTGCAGCGGAACTTAGAAAAGCTTTTAGCAGCGGAATCAGACGATAATGAGTCGTCAGTTTTAGAAAACTCCGAGCACGTTGCAGGTATGTGGCCAAGCAACTCATTGACCACCAAAGTGTTCCATTTTATCGAAAACATATGTTTATTACAACACTACTGCTTAGGAGAGCAGTGTAGGTTCAATAAAAAGGAAGCAGTACAACTCTGTCTAGAGAAACCCTGGAACTCGATGCCGCCTTGCTCCGCATATCGCCACGCAGGTCCAACACCTGAAATCCCCATAAAACGGGGTCATAACCACTGATGGTCTGGTAAGCATGCAATCATGTAACCATTTAACTCAAGCACGATAATGACCACTCAGGGTCGCAATGCGCAATAACGACGCTCGAGCCTCCAAGACTTAGCGTATATCGCAGGAGCCTCCTCAGGGCTATGAGTTGAACATCCGCTCGAGTCTTCATGACTTAGAGCAAGCCTTTTCAGGGCTGTGATTTGAATAGCCGCATAAGTCTCCACGACTTAGCCATGACCTCTTCCGGGTCTCAAAGTGATGTCTAGCTCAAGTCTTCATACTTGGCACATCCGTATCCCACGCATCCAAGGACAACTCCTCGAGTTTCGCTTAGTCGTGTGGATACAACACGGGTCTTTGCCCAGTCGGTCCAGTAGTATACCGAACATGACACCTTCACAAAGGTTATGCAGGACTGACTCAACACGTCATCCACTCATACATTCAAAGCATCGCTGTACCTAAGCTAATGCATTGTTTCGATAATTAACCGCTCCCGCCTTTGGTACGCAGGTAGAGCTATTGTCCGGGCATCAACGCGACGTTCTGGGGGTTGATTATTCTATGTATTTTAGATACCCCAGAGGCCTGTTGACCCTATCCATAGTAGGGCAGTGTGTTTCAACTGGGAGAACCCTACTAGGCCCATATTCGGATGCATCCTCTACTTGCAGTAGTTGGGTTCAATCCTTAGATCTTAAGGATAACCACGACCCCAAAACCCATGAGTGACTGAGGCCATCGTGGACTCTATCAGGTCCAAAGTAAAATACATGTCACTCAAGGCTGTACCATCACTGTCATTCCACAGTGAGCATAATTCCTGAAGGGGTCTGCCAGTCTTACAATTACTTGGACAGAATCTGCATGCCATTTAGGCAGCCCGTGCTTTCAGCACTACGGGAGTATGTACCCGACCCCATTCAGTCTTCCCCAACACAGTCATTACTGAGGGGGTACCCCTAACACGATCTTCAACCGCGGGGTATGTGCGACCTTAAGTCTTATTCATATGCATGCAGAACACCGCTCTTTGGCACTTCGGCCACCACGAGCATCACACCTCTTTGGGTGAAAACAACACACTCTGGCTCTTCGGCCCTTACGAGTCTGGTTGTGTAACCGTTCTCAATGAGCATGCATATGACTCGATCTAAATAGATCAGCTACTCGGCGTATTTTCACGCAACGAGTCCAAACCTAGCCAAGGCGCAACCTCTACTCCGGCTCGACGGCCCTTACGAGCAAGGTGCCCTTGCAGGCACAGGGATACGAGCCGTTCTGGCATCGTTCCATCAACGGACATCATTATGTCGTTCAACTGGTTCCGGCAGTTCTTCTGCCAACCATTTCGTCAGCACCTCCCCTGCTCTACCGGCAGTGGTGCGACGAACCCTTCTACGTTGTAGAGGGCAAACCATGAACTGGGTAGCACTCTGCTATATGTCAGAGTATCCTGCTACGTTCTTTTTGAGCTATTCTTAGCTTCTTCAGAAATTTTAGCAGCACTTCCTCTCTTTTATGGAGAAAGCGTGTGTTTCTTTTATCCATTTCAGCGGCATCTCCCCTCTTTGGTAGGAAATCGCCACGCTTAATTCGGGAAATGGATGCGCACCGTTGTGCGTACTTTGCATCCATCAAGGTTGCAGGAACCCTGGGCCATAGCCAGGCCATACGTAATTGACTTAGTCATTACGTAAAGAGCATTTTGCCAAAAACCGAAGCCTTTCCAATAGGGGCTTCATTCGTCAAGCAGAATCTTGAACGAGGAGCGGTCAAGGAATCGCATGGGCGATTTGGAGTTTGATCTCCATTTGAACGCTCATTTATGCGCTATATATGTAGTATAAGCAGAAGCCTGTGCTTTATACAGCGGCGGCGTAAAGAAATGCATATACTATTGTTCAGGGTGTGTAACTGAACGAAATATTCTACATATATAACAAAGCAGAAGCCTTGGCATCGTTCGACGCGACGGCGTAAGTAAATACATTGCAGAAAGCAGGAGCCTTGGCATCGTTCGACGCGACGGCGTAAGTAAATGCATAATCGGAAGTGCAGTAATCGGAAGTGCAGAAAACAGGGAGCCTTGGCATCATACGACGCGACGGCAAAGGTAAATTACATAGCCTGTGCAATATAAGACGCGTCGGCAGAATCAGCAGATATATAGCTAGATCCGCATCCAACGATAGTTACGAGGCGAGCGGGTGAACACCGGAGTGTCCTAAAGGGCTCAACCAAGAACTAAAGCGAGATACCATTTTGAAGAACGCATATACTGCGTGTTTGAACATAGATATATCCGACGATAGTTACGAGACGAGCGGGTGAACACCGAAGTGTCCAAAAAGGGCTCAATCAAGAACTAAAGCAAGATACTACTTCAGAAAGTATATTCTATATACAAACAGTCAAATACTTGAGAGAGATGGATCAACGAAGCGAACTTACTTCAAATCGTGGAAGAAACGGCTCCGGGTTGCTTCTTTGGCTTCGAGCCTTCCTTCGAGAGGTCAGACTAAGTCAGATGAAGCTGACTTAGTTGAGAAAGAGGTAGAGTAGGTCAAGCTACTCAACCTAAGTGGTTTGAACCAAACAGGGTTCAATCCAAGTCAACTGGGTTCAGCAGGTTCGAACTCAGCTCAAGTAGGCTAAGTCTGGGTTCAGAAACCCAAACCGGAATCAGGACTAAAAAGGACTTTGACTTTGACTTTAAACCCAACTAGGTTCTAGTCAAGTCAACTGGGTTTGGACCAGGTCAAGTGGGTTCAGACCCAGGTCAGGTGGGTTAGGACCAGGTCAGGCAGGCTCAGGCTAAGTCAGGCAGGCTCAGACCAGGTCAGGTGGGCCCAAGTGGGCTAGGCTAGGTAGGGGAGGTTTAGGAGAGAGAGAGAAGGCAAGAGAGAGAGAGGGGGTCGATTTTTATGAGAAGAGAGAGAGTGGGGAGGGCTATTTATAGCCCAAGCCCACCTCCTCTTGGGAATTTTCATCCCCCTTCTACCCCCTTGGCTTCTTTTTAATTCCAAGAGGTTCCTTGGTGTGGGGCCCACTTGGATATTCCATGGGATATTTTTGTGGGTCCCACCAGATATTTTCTGAGGAATATTTCTGTGGGTCCCACCAATATTTCCGTGGGTCCCGCAAGAATTTCGGGTTTCCGGCGATTTTTTTCCGAAAAATTCTAAGTACGCCATTCCCTTCGTATTGACGTAACTAAGAAAGTTGGCTCGCAGGAATCCTTTGATTTCATTCAGGTAGGAAGTTATGGCTTCCAGAGTGTTTGAGCATATATTCGCGATTCGACGAATATCCTAAGTATAACTGGCTCGCAGGAATTGATTCGTTTTGCATTCTGAGAAGAAATGCTATTTTTACCGGTAAATGCCTCATGAATTTTATTTAGATATTTTCTGAAAAAATTGCGGGTCTTACATTTACCCTTACAGAAGGGGGGTCTGAGGGCTCCTCCCAGCGTGTTCATGGCCTTTTGCCCTTACAGGAGGGGGGTCCGGGGGCTCATCAACCCTCTCTCGCTCTCTCTCCCTTCTATTTCTGCTTCTGTGCACATCCATCAGAAGATCCTACATTGCTCCATCAAGCACCGACTGACCTGCACATTGACTGTTGTGGGTCCTTACTGATGAGCTGCCTCTAAATTTATTCGACTCTGGGTCCTTACTGCACTTGAAGTTGAGTCGTTGTATTTTTTGTTATTCGGTGGGTGGTGAGGCCCTCCTCTACTCTCTCAAGACTCTTAGCTTGGGCAATCTTTCTTTTGATGATTGTGGTTGTAATGTATCGTTGAAGTTAAAATGGGGAATGAAATGACAATAGAAATCGCTGAAAATTTACAGAAATAAATGCCCTCCTTCTAGAAAACTGAATCGTCGGTTCCTCTTCCTCGGACGGACATAAATGCCCTCCTTCTAGAGAACTGAATCGTCGGTTCATGAAAATGACAAAACTGCCCTCCATCGATATCGCGGGAAAACGTTATGCAGGTGGTTGTAATGTATCGTTGAAGTTAAAATGGGGAATGAAATGATAATAGAAATCGCTGAAAATTTACAGAAATAAATGCCCTCCTTCTAGAAAACTGAATCGTCGGTTCCTCTTCCTCGGACGGACATAAATGCCCTCCTTCTAGAAAACTGAATCGTCGGTTCGTGAAAATGACAAAACTGCCCTCCATCGATATCGCGGGAAAACGTTCCGCAGGTGGTTGTAATGTATCGTTGAAGTTAAAATGGGGAATGAAATGACAATAGAAATCGCTGAAAATTTACAGAAATAAATGCCCTCCTTCTAGAAAACTGAATCGTCGGTTCCTCTTCCTCGGACGGACATAAATGCCCTCCTTCTAGAAAACTGAATCGTTGGTTCGTGAAAATGACAAAACTGCCCTCCATCGATATCGCGGGAAAACGTTCCGCAGAGTTTGCATATGTAGCAAGCGTTATGTTTTATGATAAAAACCCTCCCAAAAAATCCTTTCTCGCTCTAAGCACTCTACCGGAGATTCTTTGCTTTCATCTCGAGTTGCCGGAGCATCCTTTCCTTTTTACCAGAGCATCTGTTTCCGTCTTACGCGCAGTCGCAGCATCGTTGCCACCTTCTGTTGCGTATTAGTTGTTACTGTTGCTTACTCTACAGTTGGAATATTCAAATTCCCATTGTTTCGGTGAGTTTCGTGTAAGTTTTCTTTCTTCAATCTGAAGCTTGGTTCTTATACAAGGATTTATATTATGAACCCAAATATTCTGACGATTTCTAATGATGATGATCGTGTATTGTGTTGTGCAGGTTAGCAATGTCTGCGCCTCATCAGATTAGAGATACCCCGTCGTTCTATGGGTTGTCTATTAGAGAAGTGATCCGCCAGTCCCATCTATCTAAAGTTTTTGAAAGATACCAAAATATACTTAAGATTGAGAACGATGAAGACAGGGAAAAAGCCTTGGAATCGTATTTTGCGGAGGATTATACATCAGATATGGAGGCTGCGGACCAAAGGAAGAACTCTGAAGAACGAAAGATGCAGAACAAGGATGACGAAGAGAAGGCAAAGGCCAGAAATATTGAAGAGAATATAAATAGAAGGTGGAGGATTAACGCACAGCAGATGGAAAAGAGGAAGAAGAAGGCGGAGGAGTGGGAAAGGGATGTTAGCAATATGATGGCGGAGGCTCGTAGGAGAAACTTGGAGAGTAGAGCAATGCGACACAAGGCAAGTCTACTTAAGGAGGCGGAGGAGAGGCGAAGGCAAATGAATAAGGAGGAGGAAGAGAAAGAACAGAATATTCCTCAGTTTGAGGAAGAAAAAGAAAGGCGAAGGAGGGAGTTGGAGTTCGAGGAAGCTAAGGAAATGCAAAGGCAGCAGAAGGAGAATGAGGAAAAAAAGGAAAGGCAATGGAAGGAGAAGGAGGAGGAGGTAGAGAAGGAAAGGCAATGGAAGGAGAAGGAGGAGGAGGTAGAGAAGGAAAGAGAAAGGAAGAAGCAGGAGGAAGAATTGCAGGAAAGAAGGAAACAACAACTGCAAGAGAAAGAAAGGCGGCAGAAGGAGGAGGAAGAAAAGGAAAGGGAAAGGAAGAAGCAGGTGGAAGAACTGCGGCAAAGAAGGAAACAAGAAATCGAAGAGAAAGAAAGGCGGCTGAAGGAGAAGGAGGAGGAAGAAAAGGAAAGGGAAAGGAAGAAGCAGGAGGAAGAGGCGAAAAGGGAGAGACAAAGGAAGCAGAAGGAGGAGGAGAGAAAGGAGAGAGAAAGGAAGGAGAAGGAGGAGGATGAGAAAAGGCAGAGAGAAAGGAAGCAGAAGGAGGAGGAGGAGAAAAGGGAGAGAGAAAGGAAGGAGAAGGAGGAGGAGAAAAGGCAGAGAGAAAGGAAGCAGAAGGAGGAGGAGGAGAAAAGGGAGAGAGAAAGGAAGGAGAAGGAGGAGGAGAAAAGGCAGAGAGAAAGGAAGCAGAAGGAGGAGGAGGAGAAAAGGGAGAGAGAAAGGAAGGAGAAGGAGGAAGGAGAAACGCGAGAGAGAAAGGAATCAGAAGGAGCAGGCGGAAAAGAAGAGAGAAAGGAAGCAGAAGGAGGAGGAGGAGAATAGGGACAGAGAAAGGAAGCAGAAGGAGGATGAGAAAAGGAAGGCGAGAGAAAGGAAGGCGACGGTGGAGCCGGTAGAGATGGAGATTGAAAGGCAGTTCGAGGCAGTGGACCCACTAGAAAGTCCCAGGTTGGAGCGAGAACAACAGAAAATAGCGACCAAGGTAAATATATTCGTCCTGTCTGCGAAGATTTAATAATATGTTTAGCGATTTTGGTATAGCGATTACTGTGTTAGGTATTGATATTTATAGCGATTACTGCGATAGTATGTCTGCAACCGATATTATTTATAGCGGTTAGTAGAATAGTATTTATAAGTACAAATGGAAGTAATTTATAATTTGTAGGAATAATATGTTATTTTGTGTTACAGGGAGGTCACAGGAGAAGTAGAGCACCAGGTGAAAAGCTCGGAGGTCGGTGTCAATGGCCTGTAGTTCTCTCTTGGTATGGTCAACTGAGTGCATATCAGAAGGACCGACTACGAAATATGCACTTCGGTGGCCTTTTGGACCAGCAATATTTTGAAACTTGCTGGAATACCATGACTCACCTGGTAAATAAGTGGAATGATAAGACTAACACATTCCAGTTTGATTCTTTTGAGATCACCATGACTCTAGAAGATGTGGCGAGGATCACTGGCCTTAAGTGCGATGGCAGTGCTGTCCTATTACGGCATTCAAACTATAACGCAAGGGAAAACTGCACTGCCCTTCTAGGAATGTCGATGGACGAATGGAGTCAATGTATTTCTGGTGGAAGCAATTCCACATCAATGAAGGTCTCAGTTTTTCGTAATAAATGGGAAGGCCACTCCGCTACTTGTGCATCTGAAACAGCTGACCAAGAGTTGCGCGGCTTCCTTCTATATTTTTTTGCTCTTACATTATTTTCCGATTGTTCTGGTTCGAGAATAAGTTCCATGTGGCTGCAGTACCTGGCAGACTTAGACGAAGTCGACAACTATGCCTGAGGTGCCGCTATGCTCGCACACCTGTACAGTCAACTCCACCGTGCGAGTAATGGTACGAAAACAGTTGGCGGATTTTGGCCATTTGTTTAGGTATTTGTTGATTACATACTTAGTATTTGTAGACAAATCTCATTGCAGTCTGTGGCGTTGCTAATAATATTTTTTTGTTAGGCCTGGGCGTTGGAACATATTATCCCATTGCATCCACGGTGTGGCCCTCCGATTTGTGGTTTTCCAAAGATCGGTCGCTGGGCCAGAATAAACATCGCAGTTTATAATGCTAAGTCCATTTTAGATGGGCTGCAATTAAACGAGGTAAACGTTCTAAAAATGTTTACAATCGCGTCAGCATTTACCATTGAGTATTGTAAGTCGTTGTAATGTTCAGCATTCTTAAGTATACATCGCTGCAGGATTGTCTTCCGTAGTGCATATCGTTGTTGCCATATCATGCGTAAATAAATTTTAATATATTTGTCATTCGTTATTAAAAAGAATTACCAATGTACAGGTTTTGTGGAGACCTTATGGAGATGGGGGCAATGATGAAGACGTTGTTGCGGAGGCTGCCAGATTGTCTGACCGCGATTTGTGGCTATTCTGCAATTTTGAAGCCGAGTTGCAGCAAGGTAGTCGAGTTCTCCTACAATCTGGCTTGGGGCAGTCTATCCCAAATAAGCCTTTGGAGGTGAGAAGGAAGATGAACACTGGTTGGGGCAGGCACGTGAATTAGAGCGATCGCTACAGGGAGGAATTATTAAATTGGAACTCAGGTGGTGTCCCTGCCGTACCGTATGATCATGAAGGACGACAATTTGATCCCTTCTATTTCGAAAGCTATTGCGAACCAATGCGGCGAAATCGGAAGATTGAGAAAATTGTCAACCCATGCCTCCCAACTGTCCCTTCTCATGTTGTAGCCCAGCCTCTACAACCAAAATGTCGTCTCGCTCTGGTTAATACGACTAGTCCATCAGTAACAAATCACGAGGAAGACCGAACACTTGCTCCAAAAGAGAAGATTGTCTCTGCCGCAAGGTTCGAACTTATTGAGAGGGAGAATAAGAAATTAAGGACAGAAGAAAGCACTATGGGGACCCAATTGAATGCAGTGGTGGACATGATGACCAGTCTTCTTAGGCAAGGTTTCGCAACGAGGAGGCCACCTAGGATAGACAGTCCACCAATAAAAAGTGAGAGACAAGTCTATGAAATTTCATCAGATTCGTCCAGTGACTCGGAATAAATCCTAGATTTTCATTTTTATCACGCTATACATTTGTTGTAATTGTATAATGAGTTGCGGTAACGTGAAATTCTTTTACTGTTTAATTCTTTATTATTACATCTTTCCGACTTTGGGTCTCGGTAATAAATAAACTTTAAACAAAAATAGATGTTTCTTCAGAAATCAGGCTTTTGGATTGCTGGAATCTGACTTATCTATAAGTTTTTCAGTTGATCCAAAATCAATGGCTATAAGGAACCAGTTCTTTTAGGCTGAGAAAAACATGTTTTTTGTCAAAAAAACATGATCCAAGAGTCGATTCCCACTAAATAAAGCATGCTAAACACATTTAACGGTTCAGATCTACAATAAAACTCTTCAAAGTATGGGATTTAAGGGGGCAGAACGAGAAAATGGGGCCTAATATGTTCAGTTCTCATTATGTTTTTTCGACCAAAAGTATAGTTTTATGAGCAGAGAAAAATTGATGCCTTCATAGCCATTGATTTTGGACCACCAATGATCCAAAAGCCGGTTCCTACTAAACAAAACCTATTGATTACATCTACGGCCGTGAGAAAAATTACTTAAAACTATGATTTTTGAAGTTACCTAATGAGACCTAACGAAAAAGGAGGCTTAAAGGAACACATTACTCATAAAACAATGACCTCAAGAAACCCAAATCATAGTTTAATAACCATTTGGCTTCAACTTCTCTTCTAAGATCCATTTATGATTAAAAATATGTTTATATATCTTCAATCATTGATCTATTATGGGTATCATGTATCTAACAGTGACTCGCTTGGTTCCATCTGGGTGGTTCCGAATAAATTCAGCCCAAGATCATCTTATCCAGGTCCAGAAAAAAAAACGGAATGAGATAGCTGGTTGAGCGCACATCTTTTATCAATTACAAGCCTTTTAGACCTCGCCTCCGTCAGTTTCTCCTCCGAAATTAGAAAGGACGTCAACTTTTTGCAGAGTTCTTCGCGGAATCCGGGTATATCAACCTGCAAAAACAGATTGTAAACTAGAAGCAATAGACATGCCCTTAATTGCCAATAACAGAGGCCAAGGAATGGCATACAACGTTGAAACAGGGTTCTGCACCATTGTATATCGCTTCAATGTACTTCATTACAAATACGCCGCAATCAACGCCATTATCTTGTAAAGGAGCATGGTATGCCGTGCGATAGATCCACTCGCTGACATCGACTCCCAAAATGGCTATGAGGAAACCGATCTGAGAATAATGCGACCGAAAGTAAATTCATGACCCCAGTACACTACACGATACTCATATAGATGGAATCTTACGAGATGGGAAATGTCTAGCCGTAAACCACTGTCAACTTCCAACGAATTGTAACACCATAGTTGTTTTTCGCGTAAATCCATCACGTATAAGACCCAATGCTTTTCAGACTGCCAGAGTGTAGGAATCAGTATCTGCAAATAGATCAAAAAAATGTTATTACCACTGTCACGCTGTAATATTGCACTGTAGGTTTGTTTGCTTACCTTTTCACTTGTCATAAGATCTCTGCAGTGATTACCGTTAACCCAATAAGGTTTGCCGTCTTGAAATCCACTGGAGTATGGCAAACGGAATAATATAGTCTGCAAACCGAAAGAAACATTGCTAACACCAACGTTAACATACGAATCAATTGGACTAAATCAATAATGAAAAGCAACATAAAATACAACCGATATATCATGAAATATGGGCTGACGACGCTCACAGTCTGGCTTGGTGCGTTGCTTTTAATATAATTTACGAAATCGGATATAGTCTGTTTGCAGCAAATATGGTGTTGTATTGATCATACATACACATGGATTACGTTTATAGACAACTACTACTAGTTTCATACTAACAAAATTACTGATCATGTTGCATTGTGCGAATTCACTGCGCATTCGGTTGATGTCCTCCAGGAGTGATTGACTAAGTTTTCGCCCAACTTCGTCGGTGGATGTTCGACTGAAATGAATGCGGACATTGCAACTACCGATATTTAAATTACATTATATAGTACACAAAAACAAATCGCAAAAAACGCATGAAAGAGACGGATTTTGCTGAACATGTAGACTATGTGTAGACAATATACCCATGATTCTTCATTGTTGGTCGTGTAGCTGTCTTCGTCTACCTCACCGACTATAATTTTCTATGTTTGAGGGCGGATCTTCAGGTTTATGAAGGAACCGTCGGTTTGGTTGTTGCTGGTTCACGAAGTAGAAGACAAACACACCTTCCAGTGCTTGTGCGACTATTTATGACCTAAAAGATGCACTGCTCAACCAACATGATCAATGAATACTGTACGACAACTCAAACATTTATGGGTATCCGTTGGAAAATACACATTGAATAGTCTTTTATTTATAATATATGGATACAACTTTTCACAAGATAACAATAATGATTTCAAAAGGCAAGTGGAGGTGTCGGGAACGCGAAAGATTTGCTGGAGAAGAAGTTGACTGGAGGTGTATGGCGATTTGTGGTTATCGTTGAATAGCGATCTGTGGCATCGCAGCACAGTGATTGACAGTCCTACGCTGTGATGCCACACATCGCAGCACACTTGAACAATCCTTCGCATCACGCTAAGATTGACAGTCCAACAATAATCAACAACGTTCTACGCTGGGATGCCACATATCGCTATTCAACGATAACCACAAATCGCCATACAGTGATGTCATCATTCACCTTCCTGCAGAAGAAAAAACCCGCTATCTATCGATTTGAACAAATTCAACCACGAATCGCAAGTCGTCAATGACAAACGACTATAAACTCTCAAAAAATCCAGCATTGTGGAGATCGGGTCATGCAAAGAGGCATGACAACTAAGTTAATAGCCCACACAAGATTCCTATGTCCCAAACCTATCTGTCGACTGCATCATAGCCTGTCATGAAAGAGAAAATATTAGACACTGAATTATGTTTCACAAGAAATGCGTACCTCCTCGCAACATCGATTACATACCAAAAGCCTTGTAAAACTGTAGCGATCGTTGCCGGAAATCTGGTCGGGAGGAATGTAGGTTTGAACGTTTGCCGGTACTTCTGCAGGGTATTGCTGCATGATGGACATTACACGAGTTAGCTATTTGACAAGCTTCACGCAATGGGAAGCAATATAATGTTTTACATACCTGTTCATTCGAAGGGCTTTGTTGTTTTTTATTACAGGTTGGTTGTTTCTTAGTCCTTTTCTTGCCAACCAATTCTAGTGCACCCTTTGCCCTCCGACGACTGCGATCAAAGGCAGGTTTTCTTTTGATACCCTGCGCTTCATGAATATGTCCATCATAATCAACAACGTTCACTACTGACTTGTTGAAGATAATGTTTACGCTTCGGCGCAACTTCTCGGGAGTGTCAAGCGAGACATGATTTTGACCTACGTTGTTCGATCCCATTATCTTCGACTGGTATTCATTCGCTGCAACAGACTTAATGTGAATTAACTCCACGTTTTCAAGTAACTCCGTTGCAGCTTTTCTCACACATGCATAGCCTTCTTCGCTTCTCGATGCCAAATCAGCAACATGCATGAATGACCTACACAGTTGTTAGTAACGGGAGGCTATGTGGCACTTCTCGTCAACACCAGATTTACTCGCATTGTCCATAACGAGCTTTTCAATCTTCGCGCATCTCGTCCATCTTCGCATTACGTAAGACACAGGTATTTCTTGTATCTTCTCTTGATTGAGTGCCTTTAATGCATGACAGCATAGGATACCTTTGAATTCATACATTTTGCACGAACATTCTACCCTTCCGTTGTCGACATTGTACGTGACATGCGCTTCTTGCCTTTCCTGATGCTTTTCGCCCTGACAAAAAATATGGTATTTATGCATATTCTCGGTTTGCACCACTTCTTCTATTCTGCAATTCATGACATGCAACACCTCTTTCTTGATCCATTCAAATACAGTTAGTGTATACAGAGCTGCAGGTCGCATCAATATTTTCATGCCAAAAGTTAGAGGTCGTGTATTGAAGCATTTCACGTCTTGTTCAAGCTCATTCTGTCTTAGATCGTCTACAAATAATTCATATTGTTCCATGAAACGAAACATTATTAAACATGAATACAGGGTTTTCTTCAGCGTGGCATGCATAGATTCGGCTCTTTGTGTGCTTATCATACCTGCACAAAAGTATTGTCTTCCATATGCCAATGCCCACTTTTCTTTTTCTGCATATAAATTTTGTAACCATAGACAGTCAGCAAGGTCGTATGTCTTAATCATTTTGTCCCAATCTGACTTAAAGGTGACCTCGTCTACGCTATGAAGTACACACCTTGTAAAATGTTTGTCAAACCCTGTATTCTGATTAAATATGTGTCCTATGTTCTTTGCTGCATTTTGAAAGATATGCCACAAACACAGGCGATGATGTGCATCTGGCCACACATGAAGCACTGCAGCCGCAATTGCGTGATCACCATCTGTAAGTACAGTTTCAGGATGCTTCCCGTTTATTGCCTGTGTAAATACTCTGAACAACCACTCAAAGGTTTTCTTGGTCTAGTCATACACAAAAGCACCGCCTAATATACAACTCTGTGCGTGATGGTTCACTCCCACAAACTGCGCAAATGGCCACTGTTCAGTGTTAATCTTTACTGTAGTATCAAACACAAGCACATCATTGAAGCATTCATAATCTAATCTAGACCTTGAATCTGACCAAAACATATTCACGGCATATCCATCTGCGTCCACTTGCATTGCACTAAAGAAACCATGTTCATTACTTGATTTATTCTGTAAGTAACGAACCAAACAACATATTTCTTCATTTTTCATGTTATCTGTCCTCTTCCTGCTCAAGTAGTTTCTAAGATCCAAAGGTGTGAATGGCACATTTTCGCGACCACCATCAATGCGGGTAAACAAATTGTATGTCTTCCTTGGTGCAATGCCGGCGCTATCGGCTATTTCAGCCATTGCAGCATGAGCTACAGTTACTTTACGATGTGACCTTAGCATAGGAGTCATAAATGATGCAGATAAATCATGATTATGATCACTGATTAAAGTACGCACGACAAATTTCCCATTCGGATGTCTTCTCAAAACCAATCTCGCCTGACATCCACATCTTGATTCTGGCGTGCTCCTAGTTGGATTTCCCATTGATTTCTTCCAACCTTGCTTGGAACAGACATATGTCTTTCTAACCAAGACACCCTGTGCATTTTTTGACCAAGAAAACCTTCTCACACTGAAGCCAACTTTTAAGGCATAATCATTGTAAAATTTATATGCATCTTCTTCGTTATTAAAATGCATTCCTTCTACAGGAACATAGTCAAGTGCAATTCCATGTACATTCCCAGTTCCTACGGTTTTATTAAGTGTACTGACATCAAAATCAGGATCATTATTGAATTGCATTTCTTCTCCTGGAACATTGAAGTCAGGTGTACTTCCGTGTACATTCCCGGTGCATACACTTTTATTATGTGCGCTGTCATGGTAGTCTACCTCATCATTGAATTGCATTTCTTCCACTGGAACATTCAAGTCAATAGTGGGTCTAATGCTTGCACCCTTTTTTTCATGTGCATCGTCAGTGCAGATGTTCAATTCTTCAGTTGGGTCATAAGTATAGATATTCAATTCTCCAGATTTTTCTATTGATTGAGCTACATCGTCTTTATTACAACCTGATGATAAGCTCAATAATGTTTTAAGCAATATATCAATTTGTGTTTGCAGTAACATGGCAAACAAGTCGATATTATCTCACAAAAACGAGAGTCTGTTACTAATACTGTAAAACCCATGAATTTTAAGGAATTTTCAATGAAATAAAAACATGTGTTTATGTGAAATAATATGGTTTATGAAATATTCAATGTGATTTTGAGGCTTGCGGGCCAGTAGAGCGAACCCGGTAATGAATACTAGAAAGGGTACTTGGATCCGAACTTTAGCGAGATCCGATGATCCGACCCGGTTCATGAGGCCAAGTGGAGAAATCCGATGGTTTCGAGATAATAGCGTGAGATCCGAAGCACATTTATGGCGAGAGAGTGCAAGTTTAGAACCAACAGGTGAAAAATTCACTTGAAAATGAAAGAAATCCATCAACAAGGTAAAACGTCCAAATATGATATAAAAAGAATTTTCTTGTAAAAGTAAACACCAAGTGATGGTGTGGTGTAGTGGTAGGGCACATGGTTGTTTGGAGTCACAACCCAAGTTCAAAACTCAAAGTGCGCCCACGTAGAAGTGAAAAACATTATTTTTTTATGAAATCTAGAACAAAATTGAAAGGGTTATTGTAAGACCCGCAATTTTTTCAGAAAATATCTGAATAAAATTCATGAGGCATTTACCGGTAAAAATAGCATTTCTTCTCAGAATGCAAAACGAATCAATTCCTGCGAGCCAGTTATACTTAGGATATTCGTCGAATCGCGAATATTTGCTCAAACACTCTGGAAGCCATAACTTCCTACCTGAATGAAATCAAAGGATTCCTACGAGCCAACTTTCTTAGTTACGTCAATACGAAGAAAATGGCGTACTCAGAATTTTTTCGGAAAAAATCGCCGGAAACCTGAAATTCTTGCGGGACCCACGGAAATATTGGTGGGACCCACAGAAATATTCCTCAGAAAATATCTGGTGGGACCCACAAAAATATCCCATGGAATATCCAAGTGGGCCCCACACCAAGGAACCTCTTGGAATTAAAAAGAAGCCAAGGGGGTAGAAGGGGGATGAAAATTCCCAAGAGGAGGTGGGCTTGGGCTATAAATAGCCCTCCCCACTCTCTCTCTTCTCATAAAAATCGACCCCCCCTCTCTATCTTGCCTTCTCTCTCTCTCCTAAACCTCCCCTACCTAGCCTAGCCCACTTGAGCCCACCTGACCTGGTCTGAGCCTGCCTGACTTAGCCTGAGCCTGCCTGACCTGGTCCTAACCCACCTGACCTGGGTCTGAACCCACTTGACCTGGTCCAAACCCAGTTGACTTGACTTGAACCTAGTTGGGTTTAAAGTCAAAGTCAAAGTCCTTTTTAGTCCTGATTCCGGTTTGGGTTTCTGAACCCAGACTTAGCCTACTTGAGCTGAGTTCGAACCTGCTGAACCCAGTTGACTTGGATTGAACCCTGTTTGGTTCAAACCACTTAGGTTGAGTAGCTTGACCTACTCTACCTCTTTCTCAACTAAGTCAGCTTCATCTGACTTAGTCTGACCTCTCGAAGGAAGGCTCGAAGCCAAAGAAGCAACCCGGAGCCGTTTCTTCCACGATTTAAAGTAAGTTCGCTTCGTTGATCCATCTCTCTCAAGTATTTGACTGTTTGTATATAGAATATACTTTCTGAAGTAGTATCTTGCTTTAGTTCTTGATTGAGCCCTTTTTGGACACTTCGGTGTTCACCCGCTCGTCTCGTAACTATCGTCGGATATATCTATGTTCAAACACGCAGTATATGCGTTCTTCAAAATGGTATCTCGCTTTAGTTCTTGGTTGAGCCCTTTAGGACACTTCGGTGTTCACCCGCTCGCCTCGTAACTATCGTTGGATGCGGATCTAGGTATATATCTGCTGATTCTGCCGACGCGTCTTATATCGCACAGGCTATGTAATTTACCTTTGCCGTCGCGTCGTATGATGCCAAGGCTCCCTGTTTTCTGCACTTCCGATTACTGCACTTCCGATTATGCATTTACTTACGCCGTCGCGTCGAACGATGCCAAGGCTCCTGCTTTCTGCAATGTATTTACTTACGCCGTCGCGTCGAACGATGCCAAGGCTTCTGCTTTGTTATATATGTAGAATATTTCGTTCAGTTACACACCCTGAACAATAGTATATGCATTTCTTTACGCCGCCGCTGTATAAAGCACAGGCTTCTGCTTATACTACATATATAGCGCATAAATGAGCGTTCAAATGGAGATCAAACTCCAAATCGCCCATGCGATTCCTTGACCGCTCCTCGTTCAAGATTCTGCTTGACGAATGAAGCCCCTATTGGAAAGGCTTCGGTTTTTGGCAAAATGCTCTTTACGTAATGACTAAGTCAATTTCGTATGGCCTGGCTATGGCCAAGGGTTCCTGCAACCTTGATGGATGCAAAGTACGCACAACGGTGCGCATCCATTTCCCGAATTAAGCGTGGCGATTTCCTACCAAAGAGGGGAGATGCCGCTGAAATGGATAAAAGAAACGCACGCTTTCTCCGTAAAAGAGAGGAAGTGCTGCTGAAATTTCTGAAGAAGCTAAGAATAGCTCAGAAAGAACGTAGCAGGATACTCTGACATATAGCAGAGTGCTACCCAGTTCATGGTTTGCCCTCTACAACGTAGAAGGGTTCGTCGCACCACTACCGGTAGAGCAGGGGAGGTGCTGACGAAATGGTTGGCAGAAGAGCTGCCGGAACCAATGGAACGGCATAATGATGTCCGTTGATGGAACGATGCCAGATTGGCTCGTATCCTTGTGCCTGCAAGGGCACCTTGCTCGTAAGGGCCGCTGAGCCGGAGTAGAGGTTGCGCCTTGGCTAGGTTTGGACTCGTTGCGTAAAAATACGCCGAGTAGCCGATCTATTTAGATCGAGTCATATGCATGCTCATTGAGAACGGTTACACAACCAGACTCGTAAGGGCCGAAGAGCCAGAGTGTGTTGTTTCCACCCAAAGAGGTGTGATGCTCGTGGTGGCCGAAGTGCCAAAGAGCGGTGTTCTGCATGCATATGAATAAGACTTAAGGTCGCACATACCCTGCGGTTGAAGATCGTGTTAGGGGTACCCCTTCAGTAATGACTGTGTTGGGGAAGACTGAATGGGGTCGGGTACATACTCCCGTAGTGCTGAAAGCACGGGCTGCCTAAATGGCATGCAGATTCTGTCCAAGTAATTGTAAGACTGGCAGACCCCTTCAGGAATTATGCTCACTGTGGAATGACAGTGATGGTACAGCCTTGAGTGACATGTATTTTACTTTGGACCTGATAGAGTCCACGATGGCCTCAGTCACTCATGGGTTTTGGGGTCGTGGTTATCCTTAAGATCTAAGGATTGAACCCAACTACTGCAAGTAGAGGATGCATCCGAATATGGGCCTAGTAGGGTTCTCCCAGTTGAAACACACTGCCCTACTATGGATAGGGTCAACAGGCCTCTGGGGTATCTAAAATACATAGAATAATCAACCCCCAGAACGTCGCGTTGATGCCCGGACAATAGCTCTACCTGCGTACCAAAGGCGGGAGCGGTTAATTATCGAAACAATGCATTAGCTTAGGTACAGCGATGCTTTGAATGTATGAGTGGATGACGTGTTGAGTCAGTCCTGCATAACCTTTGTGAAGGTGTCATGTTCGGTATACTACTGGACCGACTGGGCAAAGACCCGTGTTGTATCCACACGACTAAGCGAAACTCGAGGAGTTGTCCTTGGATGCGTGGGATACGGATGTGCCAAGTATGAAGACTTGAGCTAGACATCACTTTGAGACCCGGAAGAGGTCATGGCTAAGTCGTGGAGACTTAAGCGGCTATTCAAATCACAGCCCTGAAAAGGCTTGCTCTAAGTCATGAGGACTCGAGCGGATGTTCAACTCATAGCCCTGAGGAGGCTCTTGCGATATACGCTAAGTCTTGGAGGCTTGAGCGTCGTTATTGCGCATTGCGACCCTGAGTGGTCATTATTGTATTTGAGTTGAATGGATGTATGACTGCATGCTTACCAGACCATCAGTGGTTCTGACCCCGTTTAATGGGGATTTCAGGTGTTGTACCTGCGTGGCGATATGCGGAGCAAGGCGGCATCGAGTTCCAGGGTTTCTCTAGACAGAGTTGTACTGCTTCTTTTTTATTGAACCTACACTGCTTTTCTAAGCAGTGGTGTTGTAATAAACAAGTGGTTTTCGATAAATGGAACACTTTGGTGGTCAATGAGTTGTTTGGCCACATACCTGCAACGTGCTCGGAGTTTTCTAAAACTGACGACTCATTATCGTCTGATTCCGCTGCTAAAAGCTTTTCTAAATTCCGCTGCAAAGAAAAAAAAAAGAAATTCATGAAAATTTTAACTTAGCTTTGTTTTGGAAATCCGGGGCGTTACAGTTATATATAATTTAATTCACACCCTTTGCAATGAAAACAACATAGCACAAGTGGTGGGGCTCATTACCCCTTAGGTTGAAGACCCCAGTTCAAAACCCACTGTGCATGGATTTTTCCTTTTTACACAAGAAAAGTGATAATTTTACTTTGGGGGAAAAAAAAAAAAAGAAAAAAAAGAAGAAGGTAAAAACGTGAGATCTTGGCCAAGCCTATTTCTGTGGCTTTTTCATCTCACTTTACCAAAAAGTAAGGGAAATCCCACCAATAAGGGAGAAGGGTACCACTAAAGCAACAAGTACAGGTGGTTGAGATAATTTTGCTAAAGAGAGTAAGGGGGGCGATTTTGGAAATTCCAAACACCCACTAAAAAGGTGGGCTGGAAGTTGAGTTTTTGAAAAACCTAAACTTCCCTAAGAAGGGGGGGAATTAAATGAGAAAGTTATGATGGGGAGCCATACGAGACTACCCATCTCTCTCTCTCTCTCTCTCTCTCTCTCTCTCTCTCTCTCTCTCTCTCTCTCTCTCTTTCAACGTTTCTTATTCCTCCTTCTCTTCCATTGTGAGGGTCAACCTCCATTGCTGTTGGTAGTGTGAATCTCTATTGTTGTACGACTGGACTCCATTGGCATCGTAGTGGGCTCCAACGTGAAGAAGAAACCACCATCGTTGCCGGTCAAAGCTTCGAACGAGGTAAGGGGTGTTATAGTTTATATGTACGTGATCGATGCTCTGTTGCGCAAATATGTCACAGCGGTATCGACTTCGTCATGGACGGCACCATCTACCCTTATTGGTAGTTGGTGTTATAAGGTATGCTCGGTGATGGGCTGAACCGTCCCTTCGTCTAGACAACGACGATCAATGGAGGCTCAATCAATAACCCTTTCGTGATTGACGTAGGGATCGCTTTCTCGCTGCTACAAACATGTACGTAGCATGATGTGAAACTACACACACGGAAACAAAAACAAAACAAAAAAAAATGTATTATTAATATATGCTATGTACCCATTTGAAAGCACGTCATTTTCTGGTTCTAAGAAATAGAAAATGTTCATGCTGAATGGTTGGTTCATATGGTGATGTCATGTGGCCTGGGCATGTACAACAAAAATTCTAATTCTGCATTTAGATCATATAGTAAGCATGATAGTATGAGCTGATTCAAAACTGTGCATGACAAAACAGAATTACGTAATCATATCAGTCTATGCATTATCAAGATATTTTGGATAATCATGTTAATATTATATTTCTATTTTTCCTTGTACATCTGATGAATCCCATTATAATGTTCATATGTAGCTATCCTTATACGTATGTTGACATATTCAATTGAATCCATTTATTATTATGTGGATACATATTCCTATGAATCCAATTAATTAGAATATTTGTTTTCATATTCACATGCAAATGCCATCGGTTCCTATTGAATACTAAAATTCTTTGTTCGTTAATCAGATAGATGCACGACCTCAGCGTGCTGATTGAGGATGATAGATTTGTATCACATGTGGCTCCATTTGTTTGGTAAGTGCTGTTAGTGCACGTCACCTTATATTGGGACTTTGCATGTTCAAAACCCAATGGTGCAATGGCATAACTGGTGGGGGGTTTGCTTATCCCCAGCTTGCCTATAAAAAAAAATGATGAATGGGTGACCGATAGGGTATGCTACCCAGTCCCAGCCATGAACCAGACCACCCTGATGGTCTGGTAGTAGACCGAGTGGGTTAATATCGATCTGGTCATTATTTAAATAAAACGCATAATTGTGTACAGGGAATAAAAGCATTGAGTCCACACATTATAGTTATTGATTCTGCTATGTTGTTTTAGAAACCTTGTTTATCATTCACGCAATGTGCATTGAGTTGTTCTGTTTAACGTGAACTCGCCCACACGTGGGCACCTAAATTGAGAATCCGTGTATATCAACCCCACATTATTTTGCTAGTTCTAACACGCTAGTTCTACTCACATACCATGTTTGAATGATTAGGACAAGGTTTATCAATAGGTATTGCTAACACGGTTCTAACACTCACATATTGCACACAAGGTTTATCAATAGACTAGCGACAAAACTTGGTTCTAACACTTTATTTCACACAAGGTTCTAGCTCCGTTCTACTCACATCATTAGGTATCTACCATGTTAGAATGGCACAGCTGGTTCTAACACGCTTGTTCCATAGACTAGCCAACGCTCAACAGCCTAGCAATGGCATTGCGTACTACCTAGGAGTGACACTCGGCTGGAGCAAAACTGTAGGTTACCTCTCCTTGGTGACCGCAGCGGTGCAAGCCTTTGAGCATTATTGGGGTGATTTTTCGGGGTCTGCCATAACTATGGGACCGGATGGTGACAGAGCACCATTGACTCGGGTGCTAGCTGGATCCTACATACATAGGTGTGACAGACGGGACCAATGGCTCCCGTTTCTTGTCAGACATTTTGTGACAAGATGAGCACTACCGTAACGGCTTGTTTCAATAAAAGTAACAGGAGGCTATAGTACCAAGGACTCGGGTAGTCGCTATGACGCGATGAGTTGCGATGACCATAACTAGAGAATACTCTAGAAAAGAATGTATAAAACAAATAACTTATGCCACAAAGTTGGCTTAGTTCATGGGATACAATTGCCTACACCCTAACTCATAACTTCAAAAAAAAAAAAATGATGACAGTGGGCTCCGAGTCGAGCCATGTTCCGAAAAATGAAAAATGCTACCTTAATGGTGCTTACGACACCCTGACAAAATATATATATATATATATACTGTGTGTGAACCCCAAGTCAGTTTCGGGATTTTGAGAATCCTTTGTGGTGCGATGACTCACACAGGAAAATAATTGAGAAATCAAATATGAGATTTATGAGGCTCTGGGTATACCTGAAAGAAGGTATATGTTACCGGACCCCTCGTAGTGCGATAGCTCGCACTTGGTTATAAAGAAAACATAAAATGAAATATAAAACCTTTGAGACTCTGGGTATACCTGAAAGACGGTATATGTTACCGGATTCTCCGGGCTCTGGGTACATCTGAAAGACGGTGTATGTTACTGGACCCCTCGTTGTGCGATGACTCGCACCTGGTTTTAAAGAAATGTTCAATGTATACATAAATATAAAAACCTTTGAGATTCTGGGTACACCTAGAAGAAGGTGTATGTTACTGGATTCTTTGGGCTCTGAGTACACCTGAGAGAACAGTGTATGTTACCGGACCCATGATCTACCATGGAGAGGGTCGGATACGATGTTGAATGCCTATACGTACCCATAGGGTAATGGAAAGATAAACTTAAAAAGTTTACATTGATCTCGTAGATGTTTGTGAATAAATGTTGAAATCCTTACAGTGGATCTTGTAAATGATAAAAACACATAGTGTGTGTAAGAATGAACACACACCTGATATTTTCTTGTTTCATAGCAAAGTAGAAAGCATGTCTATTTCAGTAGAATTTTCCTTCTTAGCAAGTTATATTGCCTGAAACTTTACAATTATGATATTTGCAAATGTTGCACATATTTGTACACAGGACACTGAGCACAACATATAAATATAATACTTCTTACGCAGACAGGGGAGTCTGACCCTTCTGCATTAAAATTTTTCAGGTAACACATAATTGGAGCATCGTGGCATCGATTTGGAAGTAGTCAAGAGATCTCAGTTTTTCAGTGTTTCCTGTTTAAACTCTGAATAGTTACGTTTGTATTTCCATTTATGAGATGTACTTAATGCTTTAATAAATGAATGAAATGATTTTAGTACCTTTCTAGCTTACCTGTAATTCGCCCGACGCTTGGACTTGTCACTTCCGCTATTTCAAAAAAAAAAAAATTTACTCCAAAATTTTTACTATAAAAGTTGGGGCGTTACAGCTTTGGTATCAGAGCAGGACTGAAAAATCTGAGATCTTGGCTCTTCCAGCGACCGCGATGGCTCTGTAAGTATGCAGAAATGTTGTTTTCTTAATGTAGAGATAAAAACATATAATTGCATATTATATTTTCATGAATTTATAACTAAGGTTGTAACGGCCTTTTTATTGCCTAAACAAATGGCTTGGGTAAACCATTGCAATGATATTATGGAGATGCTACATAACCTAGCCGAAGTGGTAGGACGGCAGGCTGCTGTAATGCAGCTATTGGGCGACAATTTATATCATGTGACCCATTAGAGGATACATAGAAAATGAGTGCCACTTAATGTATGGTATAGATAATTTTTTTTTTTTTTGGATGGGAAATATGGATGTGCTTGAGGGCGTAGCTTCCCAAGCTAGTTTTGTGACAACTTCTGCGAGGATTGAAGTTCTGGACCGAAACTCAGAGACTGCTTGTGTATTTTACTGTCTAAAAAATGATTGGTGAATCGTAACGAGTCTCAAAATTATTATCCCAATCGCATTAGAAATGATGATTGTTTTGATAAGATCATCGGATTAGGCTCTAAGTTAATGTTTTTCCTTTTCCAACTTCGTTGGAGATGTTAGTGACCCTATCATTGATGAAGGGTACCTTATCGAATAATCTTTTGGACAGAAGGCGAAAGCCTTGTCTGTGCCCGTTGAACTTTTGAGTTCCTCGTAAGAGGATGTTGTAGATCCCCAGTTGTTCTTGGTGATGAGAACGTAAATGATGTTATATGCTTAGCAAATGGCTTCTGGGTTGCCGATGATGGCAATCGACTCCTGAGAGGGTCATAGTTGGGGACTACATAACACCAGACTTCTGGGTGTTATGGTTTTTGAGAGAGCATTGTGGGAATTCTTGTTTCCCAACCACAGTCGAAAGGGATTGTGGTGAGTTGTGTTGGCTCAGGTGGTGATTCCTGGTAATGCCAACATTGTCATTAGGGTGGTGATGCTCTAATAATGTCATTAGAGTGGCGATTCTCTAATCAGGGTTGTTGGAGTGGTGATTCTCCGGCAATGCCGTTAGAGTGGTGATTCTCTAACGATGCCGCTAGGGTGGTGATTCCCTAACGATGCCATTAGAGTGGTGATTCTCTAATGAAGGTTGTTGGAGTGGTGATTCTCCAGCAATGTCGTTAGAGTGGTGATTCTCTAACGATGCCGCTAGGGTGGTGATTCCCTAATGATGCCATTAGAGTGGTGATTCTCTAATAAAGGTTGTTGGAGTGGTGATTCTCCAACAATGCCGTTAGAGTGGTGATTCTCTAACGATGCCGCTAGGGTGGTGATTCCCTAACGATGCCATTAGAGTGATGATTCTCTAATGAAGGTTGTTGGAGTGGTGATTCTCCGGCAATGCCGTTAGAGTGGTGATTCTCTAACGATGTCGTTAGGGTGGTGATTCCCTAATGATGTTGTTGAAGTGGTGATTCTTCAACAATGACATTAGAGTGGTGATTCTCTAATGATGTCATTAGAATGATGATTCTCTAATGAAGTGGTGATTCTTCAACAATGTCGTTAGAACGATGATCTTCTAACGATGTTATTCGAGTGATGACTCTTTCTTTATGATATCGGAGTGGTAATTCTCCGGATAGTTTGTTAGAGCGGAAGTTCTCTAACGTGAGTCATCTAGAATGGTGATTTTTTGACGATAGTGGCCTTATGCGGTGTCGCTTGAGGTCGTTCGAAGAATATATATATATAATAAGTTATTGCACCAATAAATTTTATTGTGGCACTGATTGAATTGAGCATCGTGCATTTGAGAACTATGAAAGATTGCTAGGGATACTACTTAGCAAGCATAATTGGGTAACCTAACGATTAATGATTATTATGTTTTTTTTTTCTGTCCTGATAGATGGCATGGAAGGCTAGGTGCAACGATATCATGAACATTGTGAACAACCTTGCCGAGGTTGTGCAACAACAGGTGGTTGCAATGCAACAAGTGGGTACGAACCTCCAACAGGTGGCCCAAGATAGGAAGAACCTAGGGACAGTCACTTACAAGCGCTTTATGGAAATGGATCCTCCTGCTTTCAAGGGCAAGACAGACCCTGAAGCTGCAGAGACATGGATACGCGCGATAGAACGTATTTTTCGTGTTCTGAATGTTCCAGAGGAACACAAGGTGAACTTCGGTACTTATCGTTTGAAGGACCATGCTGAGAAGTGGTGGGACACGATCTCTGCGGTCAAGTTCCAGAATAAAAAGGTTACTTGGGACGAGTTCGTTGAAGTTTTTAACTCTGCATATTTTCCTAAGCATGAACGTAGTAAGAAGATGCAAGAATTTTTAGACCTACAACAAGGGGCAACAACACTGGCAGATTATATTACTAAGTTTCGCTGTCTAGAACGATATTGCCCAAATGTGTACACTGTGGAAGAGGATCGAGCAATGAAGTTTGCTCGTGGATTGAAGCCAGCTTTGAGGACCAAGGTGTTCACCCGAGGGCCAAAATCACTCGATGAGGCCATCGAAGTAGCGAACCTGTTGGAAGAAGACTGGGTCAAAGAGCAAAAGAATCAATGGAATAAACCCGAGCAACAGATTAAGGTGAGTACTAATGAGAAAAATCCTAGTGAAAAGAAGTTCACACCACCTACAAAAAAGAAAATGCGGCAGGAAGGCTACTCGAATTGCCAACAACAAAGGAAATCGCAACAGCCAAAGGTTCAACAAATTTGTCGACGGTGCAATGAGGATCATCCCTTCGGAGTTTGCCCTCTCTATAATGGCAAGTGTTTCAAATGTGAGCAACGAGGACATATTGCTAAGTTTTGCCTGAAGAAGTCTACTGAAAATTTACTTTAAGCTGATTCGACTCCATTGAAAGAAAAGACGTGTGCCATTAACTAAGAAATACCATAACTTTTGTGTCGATTGATGTTTGTGATTTCGCGGACGAAATCCTTTTTAAGGAGGGTAGAATGTAAAACCCATGAATTTTAAGGAATTTTCAATGAAATAAAAACATGTGTTTATGTGAAATAATATGGTTTATGAAATATTCAATGTGATTTTGAGGCTTGCGGGCCAGTAGAGCGAACCCGGTAATGAATACTAGAAAGGGTACTTGGATCCGAACTTTAGCGAGATCCGATGATCTGACCCGGTTCATGAGGCCAAGTGGAGAAATCCGATGGTTTCGAGATAATAGCGTGAGATCCGAAGCACATTTATGGCGAGAGAGTGCAAGTTTATAACCAACGGGTGAAAAATTCACTTGAAAATGAAAGAAATCCATCAACAAGGTAAAACGTCCAAATATGATATAAAAAGAATTTTCTTGTAAAAGTAAACACCAAGTGATGGTGTGGTGTAGTGGTAGGGCACATGGTTGTTTGGAGTCACAACCCAAGTTCAAAACTCACAGTGCGCCCACGTAGAAGTGAAAAATATTATTTTTTTATGAAATCTAGAACAAAATTGAAAGGGTTATATACAATTTAATTCACACCCTTTGCAATGAAAACAACATAGCACAAGTGGTGGGGCTCATTACCCCTTAGGTTGAAGACCCCAGTTCAAAACCCGCTGTGCATGGATTTTTCCTTTTTACACAAGAAAAGTGATAATTTTACTTTGGGGGAAAAAAAGAAAAAGATAAAAAAGAAGAAGGTAAAAACGTGAGATCTTGGCCAAGCCTATTTCTGTGGCTTTTTCATCTCACTTTACCAAAAAGTAAGGGAAATCCCACCAATAAGGGAGAAGGGTACCACTAAAGCAACAAGTACAGGTGGTTGAGATAATTTTGCTAAAGAGAGTAAGGGGGGCGATTTTGGAAATTCCAAACACCCACTAAAAAGGTGGGCTGGAAGTTGAGTTTTTGAAAAACCTAAACTTCCCTAAGAAGGGGGGGAATTAAATGAGAAAGTTATGATGGGGAGCCATACGAGACTACCCATCTCTCTCTCTCTCTCTCTCTCTCTCTCTCTCTCTCTCTCTCTCTCTCTCTCTCTCTCTCTCTCTCTCTCTCTCTCTCTCTTTCAACGTTTCTTATTCCTCCTTCTCTTCCATTGTGAGGGTCAACCTCCATTGTTGTTGGTAGTGTAAATCTCTATTGTTGTACGACTGGACTCCATTGGCATCGTAGTGGGCTCCAACGTGAAGAAGAAACCACCATCGTTGCCGGTCAAAGCTTCGAACGAGGTAAGGGGTGTTATAGTTTACATGTACGTGATCGATGCTCTGTTGCGCAAATATGTCACAGCGGTATCGACTTCGTCATGGACGGCACCATCTACCCTTATTGGTAGTTGGTGTTATAAGGTATGCTCGGTGATGGGCTGAACCGTCCCTTCGTCTAGACAACGACGATCAATGGAGGCTCAATCAATAACCCTTTCGTGATTGACGTAGGGATCGCTTTCTCGCTGCTACAAACATGTACGTAGCATGATGTGAAACTACACACACGGAAACAAAAACAAAACAAAAAAAAATGTATTATTAATATATGCTATGTACCCATTTGAAAGCACGTCATTTTCTGGTTCTAAGAAATAGAAAATGTTCATGCTGAATGGTTGGTTCATATGGTGATGTCATGTGGCCTGGGCATGTACAACAAAAATTCTAATTCTGCATTTAGATCATATAGTAAGCATGATAGTATGAGCTGATTCAAAACTGTGCATGACAAAACAGAATTACGTAATCATATCAGTCTATGCATTATCAAGATATTTTGGATAATCATGTTAATATTATATTTCTATTTTTCCTTGTACATCTGATGAATCCCATTATAATGTTCATATGTAGCTATCCTTATACGTATGTTGACATATTCAATTGAATCCATTTATTATTATGTGGATACATATTCCTATGAATCCAATTAATTAGAATATTTGTTTTCATATTCACATGCAAATGCCATCGGTTCCTATTGAATACTAAAATTCTTTGTTCGTTAATCAGATAGATGCACGACCTCAGCGTGCTGATTGAGGATGATAGATTTGTATCACATGTGGCTCCATTTGTTTGGTAAGTGTTGTTAGTGCACGTCACCTTATATTGGGACTTTGCATGTTCAAAACCCAATGGTGCAATGGCATAACTGGTGGGGGGTTTGCTTATCCCCAGCTTGCCTATAAAAAAAAATGATGAATGGGTGACCGATAGGGTATGCTACCCAGTCCCAGCCATGAACCAGACCACCCTGATGGTCTGGTAGTAGACCGAGTGGGTTAATATCGATCTGGTCATTATTTAAATAAAACGCATAATTGTGTACAGGGAATAAAAGCATTGAGTCCACACATTATAGTTATTGATTCTGCTGTGTTGTTTTAGAAACCTTGTTTATCATTCACGCAATGTGCATTGAGTTGTTCTGTTTAACGTGAACTCGCCCACACGTGGGCACCTAAATTGAGAATCCGTGTATATCAACTCCACATTATTTGGCTAGTTCTAACACGCTAGTTCTACTCACATACCATGTTTGAATGATTAGGACAAGGTTTATCAATAGGTATTGCTAACACGGTTCTAACACTCACATATTGCACACAAGGTTTATCAATAGACTAGTGACAAAACTTGGTTCTAACACTTTATTTCACACAAGGTTCTAGCTCCGTTCTACTCACATCATTAGGTATCTACCATGTTAGAATGACACAGCTGGTTCTAACACGCTTGTTCCATAGACTAGCCAACGCTCAACAGCCTAGCAATGGCATTGCGTACTACCTAGGAGTGACACTCGGCTGGAGCAAAACTGTAGGTTACCTCTCCTTGGTGACCGCAGCGGTGCAAGCCTTTGAGCATTATTGGGGTGATTTTTCGGGGTCTGCCATAACTATGGGACCGGATGGTGACAGAGCACCATTGACTCGGGTGCTAGCTGGATCCTACATACGTAGGTGTGACAGACGGGACCAATGGCTCCCGTTTCTTGTCAGACATTTTGTGACAAGATGAGCACTACCGTAACGGCTTGTTTCAATAAAAGTAACAGGAGGCTATGGTACCAAGGACTCGGGTAGTCGCCATGACGCGATGAGTTGCGATGACCATAACTAGAGAATACTCTAGAAAAGAATGTATAAAACAAATAACTTATGCCACAAAGTTGGCTTAGTTCATGGGATACAATTGCCTACACCCTAACTCATAACTTCAAAAAAAAAAAATGATGACAGTGGGCTCCGAGTCGAGCCATGTTCCGAAAAATGAAAAATGCTACCTTAATGGTGCTTACGACACCCTGACAAAATATATATATATATATATATATATATATATATATATATATATATATATATATATATATATATATATATATATATATATATATTGTGTGTGAACCCCAAGTCAGTTTCGGGATTTTGAGAATCCTTTGTGGTGCGATGACTCACACAGGAAAATAATTGAGAAATCAAATATGAGATTTATGAGGCTCTGGGTATACCTGAAAGAAGGTATATGTTACCGGACCCCTCGTAGTGCGATAGCTCGCACTTGGTTATAAAGAAAACATAAAATGAAATATAAAACCTTTGAGACTCTGGGTATACCTGAAAGACGGTATATGTTACCGGATTCTCCGGGCTCTGGGTACATCTGAAAGACGGTGTATGTTACTGGACCCCTCGTTGTGCGATGACTCGCACCTGGTTTTAAAGAAATGTTCAATGTATACATAAATATAAAAACCTTTGAGATTCTGGGTACACCTAGAAGAAGGTGTATGTTACTGGATTCTTTGGGCTCTGAGTACACCTGAGAGAACAGTGTATGTTACCGGACCCATGATCTACCGTGGAGAGGGTCGGATACGATGTTGAATGCCTATACGTACCCATAGGGTAATGGAAAGATAAACTTAAAAAGTTTACATTGATCTCGTAGATGTTTGTGAATAAATGTTGAAATCCTTACAGTGGATCTTGTAAATGATAAAAACACATAGTGCGTGTAAGAATGAACACACACCTGATATTTTCTTGTTTCATAGCAAAGTAGAAAGCATGTCTATTTCAGTAGAATTTTCCTTCTTAGCAAGTTATATTGCCTGAAACTTTACAATTATGATATTTGCAAATGTTGCACATATTTGTACACAGGACACTGAGCACAACATATAAATATAATACTTCTTACGCAGACAGGGGAGTCTGACCCTTCTGCATTAAAATTTTTCAGGTAACACATAATTGGAGCATCGTGGCGTCGATTTGGAAGTAGTCAAGAGATCTCAGTTTTTCAGTGTTTCCTGTTTAAACTCTGAATAGTTACGTTTGTATTTCCATTTATGAGATGTACTTAATGCTTTAATAAATGAATGAAATGATTTTAGTACCTTTCTAGCTTACCTGTAATTCGCCCGACGCTTGGACTTGTCACTTCCGCTATTTCAAAAAAAAAAAAATTTACTCCAAAATTTTTACTATAAAAGTTGGGGCGTTACAAATACAGCGGTTTGAGATACAATGCATATGATGAGTGAATGTAGGATACCTGATGGGGTAGAGGCCCTTCCTAGCATCTGCAAACAAGCATTCCTGTCAACAGGTCCCAGCGTCTTACAAATATCGATAAGTTTCCAACCTTCGTAAGAACAAGATCTACCTGCAATAACCAAACAAAGCCTTAATGACACACAAGACGACATGCCTTCTTCATCGATAGCATGATGCTGGAAAGCTACTCACGCCGCCTTGATGGAACTGGTTGGAATGTTTGTGCATCATTGCTTTCTTCCTTAATGCCTAACAACAACGACAAATAAAAGAAGACAGTGGAATGTTTTGTAAGCAATATATCAATTTCCGTTAGCAAGCGGCATAGGTTTACTACGATTTAATCAGGATGCATATAAGAACGGATACCACTAGGGTTACGCAAGTCAAAGCAACGATTTAATGAATGAAAGTATCAAAGCAAGTGCGGTTTGATGTTTGCTTATGCTGAGCATCGACGTGTCGCTTACCATGCCAATAAAATAAACATGTCATACATGTGTGTTGACGATAACGCTCTCATAATATCCACGAGGCTCTAAAGCGAGTTCAATAGAAGTCGCTGAGAGAGCAACGATATGCATGCGAAAATCGCCCCGCCATGCGTGTCAAGATGTGTTTCTGCACCCAAACGTTTTCAAAGTCTGTGTACAAATATCTTACAAATACATATTACAAAACATATAATATCTTACAAAACGATATGTATAGCGATTTGTCAGATATTGAAAATCGATACGGCAGTTCAGTATTTATAACTTATAACTCAACAATACAAAAACATACTATCTAAAAGGTCTATAAATATATCGCACAATAAATTACAAATCGATAAGGAAGAACTTGAACATAATAGCAAACAAATCGATATTAACTAACAAAAATGTATCTCACAAAAATGAGAGTCTGTTACTAATACAGCGGTTTGAGATACAATGCATATGATGAGTGACTGTAGGATACCTGATGGGGTAGAGGCCCTTCCTAGCATCTGCAAACAAGCGTTCTTGTCAACAGGTCCCAACATCTTACAAATATTGATAAGTTTCCAACCTTCGTAATAACAAGATGTACCTGCAATAACCAAACAATGCCTTAATGGCACACAAGACGACATGCCTTCTTCATCGATAGCATGATGAGATGAAAAGCTACTCACGGTGCCTTAATGGCACTGGTTGGAATGTTTGTGAATCATTGCTTTCTTCCATGATGCCCAATGACAGCAGAAATGAAGAGAAGACAATGGAATGTTTTGTAACACAAGGCAGGCACGAGAAGGCGACAGTGTGTTGTACAACAGGATAAAAAACAAGGCGGAAAGCTCGACTGGAGACGAAGGCAAAGTTTGCATTGATAATGGGAGCACTGTTACAGCAGATGGCGCAGGCGAACGTCTCCACTTTAAATGGTTAACATCAAACTTTCTGGAAGGAGGACTTTTTTGTCCTTTTCCCCACCCGTCGTTTCACAACTTTTGAATGGAGGATATTTTTGTCATTTCCTCGAACCGTCATTTCAGGGCAAGAAAAGCAAGTAAGGGTGATTAAGTCTTTGCAACAGCACCAGAGTCCGATGCAAAGTTATGTCAACATACACGGGAATACGAGCCCCATGTGCATGAATACGTGGCGCTCATTTGACCCCCCGAACACGGACGTGGGATTCAGTGAATCATCGGGGGCGAACATACACAACCCTCTCCAGCCCGCGCATCGCGCACGCAGGTACCACACTCCCACCGCAGTTGCCTTCCACCCTGACATGCTACGCGTGAGGCGCAGAGTAGGCGAAGAACCTCCTCTGCGCCCCAGCCGTTGCAGAGTGAACAATCCCTCACCGTTGCAGAGCGAAATTTTTTGGGATTTGAAGGGGAGCTTTAACAACGATGTTACATACATCTTGAGCATAAAATGGGGGCAGAGAGACAACTTTTAGTGATGCACGAGGGGAGTCGAGCATCACGAGATCCATTGAATCATTTTAGATCTATTTATTTTGGCCAATATTTATATCATTTGAATCCTTGTAATGGATATTTGGGTCATTATATTTGATTCACATTTTTACGATATATTTTACCTTTTTGGAAGGTTATTATATAAGGTACTTTGTTTAGATTAGAATAGAGAAATCTTCTTCCTAAAAAGTATGAGAGATCTAGTTGTCAATTCAATTTGTTAAATAAATTTAGTTTATTTGAATTTCTTATTATTTTTCAATTTTTTTCTGCTTTCTTAAATAAAGCTAGATATTCCTAGTTTTGGTATCCTAGTTTCTTGCAAATCGGATATTGGATTTGCATTAGTTGGTATCAGAGCAAAACAACAATTAATCGTCTCTGGTGATGCAAAACTCGAAAAGGGACACTAAAGAAACTGTGGATGAAGTAACGAATCGGATGGTCAATTTTCTCTCAAAAATTGTCTTAAAAATGTGGATCAAATATAATGATCCAAATATCACAAAGATCCAAAACTGTCTTAAAAGTGTGGATCACCTGATTCTTGGTGAGGTGAAAAAGAAAGAAAGAAAGTGCAGGTTGGTTTGTTGAATTAAAGAGGCCTCTCGGCAACTCCTGGATGCATCTCATTCATGACCATACTCCAAGATGGACGCTCTTAAATTCACCTGACTTGGTCATTTGGTGGTGCTTGTAGCTGGAGCGGAACAAGCATCTTTTTGATGAACCACGTTCAAGTTTTGGGATGTTGCTTGCGAAGGTTCAAAGGGATGTCCTGCTCTGTGCTTATATGAAATGGCCAGGTTTCAAACTTCGGTGAATGGGCACTACAAGCCTAGGTGCTCACCAAAGTATGGACTTAGTCTCTCTTTGCTTTTATTGTTGTATTTAACTGTCATCTGTTTTACTATTACTGTCTTTGTTGGGTGAAACCTCACCACCCTATCCCAGTAAATATATGTCCTAAAACTTAACCAGTTCTTGAAACATTAGAAAAAAGTTGAGGACTCGACCTACAATTTTCTTTTAGCTACTTTGAATTATATCAAATGGATGCAAAGCCATTTTTTTTTCAATGGTGAATTAAAGGAAACAATTTATACGCAACAACCATAACACATCATAAAAGGTGAAAAAGTTTAAAGTGTACATATTAAAAAAAATCCTTGTATGAGTACAAGTAATTGCCAAGATAGTGGTATATGACTTTTGACATATCAATTATCGACTTGGGTTATGTTGCAAATAGATTAAACCATAATGTATATGTCAGAGAAAGTGTGAGCAAATTTGTGATTCTGTCCTTATATGTTAGCCATGTACTCGTAGCAGAGAACTTAAGGGAGTTAAAAAACTTATGTTCTATTATTAAGCAAATACGGTAAAGCTTATTGGTTATTTGGATGTTAATTTTATTGTAAGAATTAGTTATGGTAAGTCCACTTCTGAATATGTTTTTCTTTTGAAATGTGAAGATGTTCTTTGTTATGTAAAAGAAACAAGCTTGTGAAACATTACTGTGAATAAAAGTCAAAAAGATTTTATTTTAAAAGATTTTTTAAAGAATTTTGTTTTGAAAATTCACTTTTCTTTCATGGGCTTATCACAAGTACATGTCAAGAATCTTTCTTCATCCATTGACAATGGATCAACCTTGACAAGATTAATATATATCTAAGCTTTGGCTTTAAAATGTTTCTTTGATCGAGCAGTACTTGTAAAAAATATAGCTTTAATGGTGAGAACTCATCAAGGCTCCAAAGATTGGCAAAAAAGGGGTAAAAATTAGTAAATGTTCATTAAAAGAACTAGAAAAGAAAGAAGAAATTGCACCGAACATGAAGAGCCGGTTGCGCTGGCCTGCCATACTTACAGTCATGCCGACAACACAAAACTCTGAGGCTTGGACCCCAGACCTTAGGGACTCTGCTGGCCTTGCATAGAATGGGACACCCATGGGAATCCAACTTTGACTGCCAGTCTAACACCCAAGGCCCCACTCCACTATGAGAACCCCCTTGGGCTTTGAATAGACACTTCAAGATTCATCCTTTAGTGCGACTACCAAAAACATCAATAGAGAGACATGTTGATTTCATGGTTAAGGTGTTATAGTCATTTTTAACCTTTTTATTTTTTATTTGTTTTGCTTAATAGGTCATAAAATGTCTTTTCAAAATGTTAATTAGGTTTGTTTTTATAATACTAGGCAAAGTATGGGTTGAAATCTTCACTTAATAATATGTCAACACGGATGAGAGGCATCTCCATCTTTATTGCTAGAGATGGTTTTCACTATCACATGTGAAACATCAATGGTCAAGTCAGCCTCGGCCATCATCAACATGTCTTGTAATTATTATCCTTCTTAACAAGTCATTCATTACAATCTTTAAACTGACATGCACACCAAGTACCAGTGGCATCAATGGAAGGCATTTGAGTCTGGCCCATCAGCAACTTGCCGTGTTATTTCTATCATTTTTTAACTAGTCAGGTCACTATTGTCACGGGCCTATTTCCTTCAATGGGCCAGCGCGGAGCGACGATCCTTCCTTACCACCGCAAGCCTACTCGTCAGCTCGCTTGCCGGTCGCGGAAGCTTGTAATCAGAGTGCAAGAGAGCAAGAGAGAATAGAGGGAGAGAAATTGCAATCACAAGAAGCAATCACAACGAGGGTGAACAAAAGAAAGCTCAACGCATTTAATTCATTCACAATTTTGCCCGCAGGCTATTACTGTTCAAGTATACGGGCTGCCCCTTCGGGGTATTGATTCACCTGAACCGGGCAGCTTACATCAGACTCAACAAAAGCAAAACAGACTCTAGCGCAACTGTACATTGTAAGTCGCAAGGGAACATGCTCCCCCCTTCAAATCATGCGCCGTCCTCGGCGCCATCTGTTTCGTGGTAAGCCCTGTTAAACCTGAGCCTCGTTTCGATGAGGTTCCTCATTTCGACGAGGTAGTTCTCCCAGTCCCATCATGGTTTTCTCTGTCGGGGAATCCATGCCCTTCATATCCATCCAGGAAAGGATTGTACTTGAGCTTGTCATCGTCGTAAAATTTTTTTCTTCCCTGCGGGAGAGGGGGGAAATGATCCTTCGAGTCAAACTTGACCATAGTTTTGAAAATTGTTTTGAAATACTTGCCTCCATTTTTTAAAATAGTGAGAAAATTTTGAAGAATGGGACTCGACCTGTCGGTACGAGGTTTGACCGTTCCTAGCGCTTTTACCAGGGGTAATCGAACCAAGGATCAAATGTGTGCTTAACTTAGCTAAATTAACAAAATTGTGTTCTATCCTAAATGCACAAAGAATTCAGGCATGTGCTATGAAACTTTTGTAAAATACAGATTGGAAATATGATGTATGCTCAGAAAATGTTTTGGAATGGAAAATATTTCTAAGAAAAAAGTGGAAATCAATTTCTCAAGAAAACCGTGATGAAAGGATTTAAAATCTTAAAAAAATCTCTAAAGATGTGAGAAAATCATGAATGGATGAAAATCTTGGGGAAAGTAGAAAGAATTCTTTGAGAAAAGATAAACATTGAAAGAGAAAAAGTTTGTCAGGAAAACTTCAACTTTGAGAATTTTCTTTGAAAAATGATTAAAGATTCATAGGAAAATTCTTTTGAGAAAGGAAATCAAATCTTAGGAAATGGGAATTTTAGCCTTGAAGCATTGAAAATCGATTTTTGATTCATGAAAATGATGAAAAACTCTTTTTGAATAATTGAAAATGAATTCTAAGAAAAGAATATTTCTTAAGAAAATCGTGGAAAACTTAGCTTGGGAAATTCCAACTTTGAAAATTTCCAGAGTCTCTTGAGGAATTGATTTCCTTAGGATGAAATTTTCTTGATAAAAGCATGAGAAATGCATGCAATACAATGATTTGAATGGATGAATGCACTTTGATAAAAGGTATTCAGAAAATTTCTGAGAAATTCATTGGAAAATGTGTATTAAATCAAAGTAAATTCTTTACATATTTCAACTGTGGCCGTGAACATGTTTAGAATTTAATTGATTTAATTCCACAATATTTTGCAAACTGAAAATATGATGTGATTTTGAAGATAGCCTAATAGTGTAGGCTCAATGTGGCTAATGAGAAGATGGTAGATCTGGGATTCGTCCATATTCTGACTAAGGCCATAAATACGGAATCATCCGAGTTTACTAACTCCTTACTAGCGGGTGCACGTGTCATTCTTGTTCATCCATAGTGGCTTTCAAAGGGAAATGCATGATCCACATTATCAGGATATTACAAAATAAAATTATATGATATGCACCCTAGTCTAAGCAATAAAAGTAAATATTATTTCAAATTTACACTTAACTATTACATTTCTGAGATAAAGCAAAATAATAAAAAAAAAATATGTAGAGAGCCAAGAGAATCAACATCTTCCAGATTTTCCTGTAAAATGAATTAGTACAAGAAATACGACATACAAAAGAGAGATTGAAAATCTCACATTAATGGCAATACGCAAGAGAATATGCATGAACTACAATGAAAATGTACAATTTAATGAAAATATAATGTCTAAAGTATGAATGGAATGCATATGAAAAGACCTAGATGCCATGCTTAAGCTAAATGAGAAATATACGGATATGCCTACCAAAATTATGATGCATATGTTATAAAAATATACAATGATATACCATGAAAACCTCAAACAATATGCTATGGATATGTACAGTGGTAAGCTGTGGAAACTTCAAATGATGGGCATTGTGAAGTGCAACAGATGATGGCTGGGTGATTAGTACAGTGAGGAGGTGCTTTGCTAATGGATGTGCAGATATTCCAACATAGGAAAAGGCATTTTAGGGCTTGGTGACACAGCGAGAGAGAGAGAGAGAGAGAGCTATTCCTATTAGCTTCAGAAATACTATCAACTTAGGTTTCATTTTCACATACAAAAAATTTTGAAGTATTAATTGTCTCCATAAAAAAAATGCTCCTATTTGATGGCTGCACTAATATCATCCACAAGAAACTATGATATTCATCTTGTAATGATACAATAATTTACATTTTGGATGGCATCACAGAGGTAGGCTCTTTATCCCCTGTTATTGGCTTGGCTTCAACCATTCAGATGGAATGAGACAAGCTAATGACTCGGGGTATCAACCGGCTACAGTGAATACTGCAGTAGGGGATATAGAGGAGGAAGACATGTGCTACAGGATATGAAAAAAAATATATGATACGAGGGCAGTATATGACTAGCCCCTTTTTTTTGTTTGGAGATACAATGATTGATATAACTAAAATGACTTAATTTAATGAAACGTAGATGGACTAACCACCATCGATTGAGCCCGTGGTGACTATTTAGCATTGAACCAAATTCTAGATGCAGAAGAACATAATTGACAGGAACCATGCTACTAAGCCATGTATATGCTAATGATATAACAACTGAAATGGGAAACAATACATTGTCAGAACTATTTTATACAGTAAATCAAACAAACCAATCTTATAAAGGGGATCAATCAATTGCAATAATTAACTTCAGCAGATACACACACATAATGAATATTATGGTAAAAAAAAAGAAAAGGGCCCTAGACAATACTATTTACAAATATGAATTGTAGGTTTTATATATGCAATGTTGGACAGAAGGCAGAGCACATTGATGTGGAAAGGCTAAAGAGAAACAGTAAGTAAGAGGGACTCATAGGGAAATACAAGGGGATATACAGGTGAATGTATATCGACATATGCAGGTGTGACAGTAAAAGTGTTGCAAGTGAAATGCACAAAGGGGAAAAAGTGGTTGTGACTAAACCTTGGTGTGAAATGACAATGCAACTGCAATGGGCAAATGGAAGTGTTAAGATAGGTATGTAGGGAATGGTGTTAAGGAATAAAATATATACATTGGATATGGTGGAGTGAATGTATGTAAATGTGTAAGGACTTACAGGTGACGCTACAGACAATAGAACTAAAATAAAAAAAATGAAATCGTGATAGGCCATGATAGATGAATCAATAAACAGGTTCGGGAATGCAAATGTAGAACCTATGTTGTGTAAAAAAAAAACAAAATGCACGCAAAAGGTTAACGCCAAGTGGTCGATGATTACATTGATAAGCAGAAGTCATTAGATTGATTCAAACCTGTATATAATGCAACAATATGCAGAACACACATATAATAAACATAAAACAGGATTAATCTAGTGGACAATTCAATAAAGAACGTAAATAAGGATGCTAAACATAAAAATAACATAAGTAAAACAATAATGACAAGGATGTAGCACAGCAAAGGGTTAAATTTTTATGGCAAAATGCAAATCGGTGCTGTCATATGCAGCCCGATGTTGCATATGATGCGTCAATGGACAGAGGATCAACAATCTAAGGGAAGGAAAGAAGGGCAATATAAAGTAGGGGCAGAAGAATGATCTTCACCTTGGCTCGGCAGAGGCTGAGAAGAATGCTTCCTTCAATGGTGGATCGTGCTTCCATAGGGAAAGGAGATCCACGCTCTCCCTGGTTGCTATTTGAATATGCCAATGGAGGAAGATGGAAGGAGCCTACCGTAAGGGGAGAAGGAGGGTCCTCTGATGGGAAGACAGGAAGAGAGACGATAAGGGGGAATTGAGAGCTCAGGAGAGAGAAAATTGGAGATCCTCCTCTTTTTGCGATGAAAGAGGGTCCTTATAAAGATCGGCCTCCTCTCTATCGAAAAAGTCAGAGCTTTTCCAGGCTCTTAATTTGAGTTTTGAAAAGATTTGAAAAAAACCGAAATTTAAAAAATTTTGAAAAATTGTCGTTTTAGAGGGGGATGGCTTCCTATCTATTAAAAGATTTTGGGTTCATTTTACCTAATGTTTAGGTAAAGTGAACATTTTTTTAGGAAGGCTCAACTGTGGCACCATCTAGGGCCACTTTTTAAATAAATAGAAAATAAATAATAGCAAAGACCTAATTTTGTGTGGCGCCACCTCACGGTGGGCCTCACATCACTTGTTTATTAAAAAAAGTAAAACGAAGCCTTAAAAGGTAAAAGGCAAAAACCTCTTTTCGGAATTTTCCTAAAAACCTATACTAACTTGGCGAATAAGAATCAGAATTCGACCTAATTATGAAGATTTTTTTAAAGAAAATGGCCCTTTAGGGCAAATTTTATGAAACGATTTTGAAATTGCCCCCCAGAAGGTTACTGGGATTAAAAGTCCTTTTGAAAATTGGGAATAAAATTTCTAACTGCGGAGCTTTGTCCCCTTCTTTGGGCAGGGCCGGTCCAGTTGACAAAATTTGGAAATTGATATTAAAAATTGTCCAGATTGTTTTCCTAAGAAAACTTTTCACAATCTAGGGTCTTGGGGTTTAAACGAGAGAAGTTGGCAATTTTGAAGACCTAGGGTTTTGAAATCAACTTTGAAAAAGTCAAAACTCGATTCTGGATTGAAAATTTTAAAAATCAAGAGTTCTGGACCTTGAAATGACATGTTGTGCCATGAAGTGGTATGAAATGCTCATGCGATAATATGCAATGACATGTCCTAGGGGGATTTCATACTGCATGGAGAACTGGAGATTTCAATCTCTTAATGTGAATAAGACTTTGAGATTTTGTGACTGGAGATGATTCTGAGCCTAAATATAGATATTTTGGAAATCAGGAGTGAAATCTGGACTCCTACGGGATTCAAGCTCAGAAAATGACCATTTTGCCTTCTAGTGATTTTAAGGGATGGTTCATGACTGTTGGTGAAAATGTCGAGGAGGTGAGTGAAAATTTGTGGTGTTTACAGAGCTTCATCTCACGAGGCATTTTTCTCAAAAATGTCCCATCAAGGTCCTCATGTATTCCTTTCTCATTCAGGTAAGGGTAGAACCTGAAATTCATCTTGAGATATCTTTGTCCCATCCAGGTCAAGGGCTAAACCTGAATCGTTCCAGAAAGCTTATCTCGTCACACCCATGAGACTTAATCAAAATTCCTATCTTCACCATTTTGGGATCTTCACCCAAAGTTCCATCACGATTTCTTCATTTTCTGTTATCCAGTTATATCATTTTTTAAGATTTCGTCTCCCCAAAGCCATTCAAGATGAAGTGTCAAGCTTGAGAATAATGTTTTTTTCAAAATAATTTTTCCACACCCAGTTCGGATTTTTTTACTGGGGCATTTTTCAAAATTTAGAGTGTTTTCTTTGCCACTAAGCTTGGCTTTCAACCGGCTTAGTAGCAAAGAGGGGCATATGTGAACACCCAAAAATTTTCAAAATTTTATAAAAAATTTCCTTTTTGTCCCTAACTCCCATTTTTTGAAATAATTGAGTCAGTTTCTATCTAAATTCTAGTTATTTCTCGGATTCACTGGAATTCAAATCCATTTTTTCTATATCTGACTCAATTTCAGATTTAGATCTAGTATCAAAATTCAATTATGAGCTCGATTATTCAATTTTCAAATCAAAATTATAAAAATACCAAAAATAGTTTTTAAATGTATAATGCCCCAGATTTCCAAAACAAAGCTAAGTTGAATTTTTCATGATTTTTTTTCTTTGCAGCGGAACTTTAGAAAGCTTTTAGCAACAGAATCAGACGATAATGAGTCGTCGGTTTTAGAAAACTCTGAGCACGTTGCATGTATGTGGCCAAGCAACTCATTGACCACCGAAGTGTTCCATTTTATCGAAAACCCCATGTTTATTACATCACTGTTTGAAAAAGCAATATAGGTTCAATAAAAGGAAGCAGTACAACTTTGTCTAGAGAAACCCTGGAACTTGATGCCGCCTTGCTCCGCATATCGCAACGCAGGTTCAACACCTAAAATTCTCATTAAACGGGGTCAGAGCCACTGATGGTCTGTGGTTGATATTTTGGAAGTGGTATTTTTAAAACAATATTTTCAATAAAATCTTTGGAAAATCGTCAACCAAAAGTAAGTAACCAACTTTCAACGAAGTGGTAAGTACGGGTCGAATCCACAGGGAACGGGAGTTACTCAAATATTTCTAAGAAATTCAATTTATTAATCAAGAAACACTAGTTACAAATACAATGCTAAAACAATTACAAATTAACACTACAACTAATGAGAAAAGCTCTTCAGTCTTCTATTGCACGCCGAGGGTATTTCTGTTGTTTCGCCACGGCTCAACTTTCACACTTGGACAAGAATCCCTGAAAAATGATTATGCTTTTCAACCTAAAAGCACAGCAAAATACAAAGTTAGTAACTAATTTAATGAAACTAAAATAAAATATAAATTAAACCTAATTCTGAAGAATTTAAACAAATAAAACCTAATTACTAATAAAATAATAAAGAAAATATCAAACTAATTCTAAAATCAACTAACCTAAGTCTAACAATGCTGGATGATGCAGATCCAGCACTAAAAATGCAGAAACTGATGAAAACAAACCGAAAATAACTAAAAGAATGAAATTACGAAACTACCCCTAACTAGTGCAAAATAGACTTCTGACAGTTCTTCGGAAAATGACTATTTGAGAGAGCAAACGAGGTCTGATTTTCCCGAAATTTATTCTATTCTGTATCTGACAGATTCAAAAATCTTATAGTTTTTACAGAATTAAAAAATGATATATGGAACTCCAAATATAAGTGTTTCAAAACTGGGAAAAATCAATATATCACAGGTCCCGAAATTTTAAAATCCGAAAAAGCGGTTTTCACAAAATGCTTAAAAATCAGACCAAACCAACTCTGATCGAGCTGAAATTTGGTCTGCAGACAGTTAACACACCAATAAAGTGAGTAGAAAAATAATATTTGGAAAACTCAAAATTTTTGCACATGAAATGATGGACTTGCGATAGGGCAAAAATCAGGTTTTGCTTTCAATGCACTATTCACTTTGTAAGTCTATTTTAAACACTAAAAATGCAATCTAACCCTAATGCAATCCTAAATGGTACTGAATGACAATTTATATTCAGCTGATGAATGCAATTATGCTAAATGAAATATAAATGAAATACGATATGCAGATTATGACTAAAGCTAAATGAACTAATAATGCAAATGCAACTAATGTAATTAAAAACACAAACCTAACTCTATGAATTAAAGAATGAAGGAGTTTAATGATAAACACAACTAACAGAATGAAAACGAAAAACAAACACTCACTAACTAATTATAAGTCAAAGAAACATCTACTTCTAAAAATATGATAAATTCAAACAAAGGACCACTCAACTAACTCTATATTTAATATTAATCAAAACTAAACTTAACTAAACAACTAAAGACTACAGGGAGTGCGGTTTTAGAGTTGGGATGGAATCAAGTACACGCCCCACACAGATGATCCAACTGGGTCGACCTACTTAGACACTGCCTAATTTAAAAACCTAAAAATTAAAACCAAATTAAAATATCCTAATTAATAACCTAATTACTAACTTACAGTTAATACACTTAACTAAAGTAATTAAACCTAATGTCAATATAGACTTAACTAAAAAGATTTAATGTTAATGTTTATCTAAGTCAATAACACAAAGTAGACAATGGAGTGACTAATTAATCAACTCCGAAATTGACAAGTGGAGAGCCTCCAAATTCGTCCAATTCAAAAAGGGTTACTCTCATTAGAAATCTTCAAAACCAAATTGAAAACCTTGAATAGTTTAAATCGTCCAGCCCAAAATAGTCTACACTAATTGACCTTGCCTTAAAAGCAATCAAACAATCTTAAATATCTATCCCAAATCCTTGAAAACTTTTTAAGAAAGGAATTTGAAATTCAATATTAGTTTCCAAAAACATGTAGAGGATAGAAGGATTTATCCTTAGTGGGCTTGAAAAGCACTTTAGGAAACTATAAAAGAAGAAACTGTCCAACCCGAAATAGTCCACACGATTTCCTTGATTTCCCAAAAAGAAAACTTTTCAAGCAATTAAATCCCTTCCAAAAATCGTGTGGAACAATTGTGGCAAGTTAATTTTTGAAATCCCCAATTATTTCCACTTTTGAAAAATTAGACCCTTGCTCACTTTGCTGGAAAATAAAATTCTAAAAACTTCTTTGGATTGAATCAAAAAGGTCAATAGTTACCATCCACGAATTTGAAGCAATCTCACTTATCAAGAAACGTTTTTGACTAATACCCTTAATACAATGAATCTAGACACTAAATTAAATTACCTAACCAAATAAAACTTACTAAAAATTTCAATAAAAACGTCTAATACAACCAAGCTCTGATGCAATGCACCTAGACACAATAAAGACTTTCTAAATGCATAAACTTCTTACCAAACACAGCCTAGAGCTCTAATGGAGCTCTAATGGCTGACGCCCCACCTTGGGGAAGATGACTAACTAAAACACTACAATAAAAGTTTTAACTAACACAAATAACGAATACAAAAATTAACCAAACCTCACCACGATAATGATACATCTAAATCAACAATTGATTAGAACTAACAAATTCTACTAATGATAGCATAAACAAACTATTTAACATGCTGGAAATCATAGAACACATAAGCAATACATCATCTACACGCCTAAACTAGAACACAAAATAGTTGAAATTAACTAACACGAAATTTACCACAAAATGAATCTCTACCTTAACTAATTATTAATCACAAATTAGGCTAATATAACAAAATAAAACTAAATGGAGAATCCTATAACTGGCTGGACAACACCTAAAACAAAGAAAACAATAAAACTCGATTTTTGTATTTTTCAATAATTACAACACACAAAACACTAAAACACCAAAACGATATTTAGAAAGACCCGAATACGATGAACGTGACTAACACAACTTTACGAGACTGTTAAACTGCAAAACAAACAGCAGACTACACGACTTACACAATGGACTCACACGCACTTACCCAACTTCAAACCTTCATTCAACGATTTTGGCAAAAACATTCACACGACACATAAGGAATCAAACCTACATAACCTTTCACTCAAAATGGGTCTAGAGCATATAGGAAACAGATATAACAAATCAGATCATGCAATAGAACCACAGAAAAAATTGCAGCAACTAAACTTATTCAAACACAAAGATCGGCTAGAATTAATCTAGCCGATTTTTTTTTTCTTTTTAAATGAAACAATACTCAATCAACCCAACAACCAAATGCAAACACACAGAATTTTTTAACTGGTTTTTCTGTAAAAAGAACACCATTAAAACACGCTGGACAGAATTGAAAATCGCCTAGAATAACATCTAGCCGATTTACACGTTTTGAGGGAAAATAGTGGAAAATCAAGATTCGAACAATATAAAAATGAAATCAAACCTAGATCTACCGTGCTGGTCTGTGCACGAGTTCTATACTAGGGTTGAAATAAGAAAAATACAGTAAACACACAGAAAATAAAACACGAAAAACAAGCACACGCGTTTTAGGCCTTAACTAGAAGAAAAGAGAGAAGAAGACCTACCTTCAGGGCGATCCGACGATTGTGTGGGAGAAGAGAGCAGACAATGGCCTTGACTTGACGTCCCGAACTGTTCGAGAATGCTGGAATATCACCACGAGCAAGGTATCTACAGCTGCAACACGTCGGAGATCCACCAAAGATGGAACGGGTGCCGATTCGCGATCGGAGGGCTAAGAAAACCGGATGGAGGTAGGGCCGGCTCATCTTGTTGGGGTGTTTCACACTTCCAAGCAAGATAAATGGTCTCCACCTCTGCTACACTTGCAAAAACACAGCAAATGGTGATTAAACACAGCAAGGAAGATAAAGAAATGTATAGAAATGAAAAGAGAGATCGAAGAATGCTTGATTTCCAAGCAAAAACCCAATCTTCAATGGAAATGAGGTGGGATGAGAGGTTGGAGAGGGGCTGGATTTAGATTCACTATAGGAGGCATCAATCCCAATGCCAAAGACGTCTAGGGCTCTTCTAAAAAGTATATTTATACTTTTGGGTATTTTCAAAAACCATGTTATAATAAAAGTTTTTACCCTGCGTCACTTTCTGGGGGGTTTTCTGCAAAATGTTTTCTAAATGGGTATGGTATGCGTGTGGGTTGGATTTGGGCTTTCTAAAGGTTGATCCAAAGTCCAAAAAGCCTAATTGGGTCGGATATGGATCCAATCCACCTCAAAATCCATGCCCGAACACTGAAATAACCATAACTCTCTCATTTTAACTCCGATTTCTCTGAAATTCGAACCACAACCCCTTACTATCAAAATGCATCTAAACATGGGTTTAAAAGCTTAATCTCACTACAAAATGCATGAATAACTTGTTAACATGATGTGCATTTCATGCATCATCAAATACCCCCATGCTTGAATGTTTGTTAGTCCCTTAACAAACCACTAACTATGTTATGCAACAGAGCTAAGAAATGCTAGACATGAATGCATAAAAACTAACTCACTTTCGTAGGAATCACGGTTGCATTTAGCTTATGCAACAAGCCCTTTAAACTCCTGGATTACCCCAGTGGACGAGTAAGGTCTCGTGAGGGTTTGCAGAGATGCTACCCACAAAAATCAATGAAATGCAGGAATGAATTTTTCAAACATAGTAAGCAGTTACGAAAACAGTTGGAACAAATATTTCATGTAATGGGCATTTTCAAAACAAATTCAGAAATATCATGCCACCACAGTAAAAATCTTTTTCCTTCACTTTTCTAAATTTGTAGCTATCTATGATTTTTCTCAAAAAGTCAAGTACTATCATGTTTTACTCATTTATCCTCACTTGTATATTTTTTGCACAGTAATTCACACATATTCCTAAGCAATGAAATTTTTCTCATTCAGCATATTCTTTTTCTTCTGATTTTCAATTTTTCACCCTTTTTCAATTTTCTCTCTTGAGCATTCTTCTCACATGAGCACTATTTCGAATATTCAGTTTTCATGACCCGTGTAGCGAGCTTTGGGTCAGTGACTCCTAAGCCAGACGACCTTAGGGCACTAAATATAGAGTATCCCTCGGACTTAATTGCTCGAGTCACTAGACCTTCTATTCTAATAGTTTACGTATAGTCTTCCTCTCGTCATGTGCAATGTCTCTATCTCTTAGGCTTTCTATGCAGTCCATGTAACAAGCTTTCAAACCGATGGCTCCCAAACCAGCTGGCTTTGGGGCACCAGGTGTAAAACACCCTTCAGATTCTACTTGCTCAAACTACAAAGGCCACAGATATCGACTAGAGAAGAAGATGATTTCCTTCGTTATCCTTTTCGTCAAGAGACTCAAACACTTTATCTCGTGTCTGAGTTCCACTACTAGGATTCACAAAGACATCACAACTAAACGTAGCTCTATTCTTTTAAACTCATTTTTCAAAAACATCTTTCCATTGCTTATTTCTTTCACAAAACATATTGTGCATACTTATACTAAAGTGATTCAAAAAATTTCTAACAATCAAATACTATCTTTTCTTTGAATTTTCTCATAAATAACTACTCTATTTGAATCAGTTCAGAAAAAAAAATTTACATGGGGCTTAAAAATTTCTAAACTGTTAGATTATGCCAAAAACAATCCTATATGCTACAAACTTGTTCTCAAATGCCTACTTTAGCTACCGGACATAAAAAAAAAATTAGTGTGCATCTAAACTACCCCCCCATGCTTGAATGACATTATCCCTAGTGGCATACAAAATATATAAAAATGCACTGCAAATGCACACTAAAAGACAGAAAAATAAATATGGGAGAAAGGATAAATACAACCTGATCTGTGCTCGGCTTCTGAAGTTCAATTGACTTGACTTTTTCATCTGATTAATGAATTCTTTGAAAGCTCTGCCCTGTACCTGGTAACTGATACACTAAATGTTAGATGCAGCCTACATAAACCAAAAACAAACGTCAGCATATATGAAATGAAATACTGAAATAAAAGCAAATACTGTAATGAAAAACAAAATAATGTACATATGATACATCCCTCTGGTTGAATCATCATGCCTTCGTGAGATGCACTATCTCACACTCACCATTCTGCAAGGAATCTGAAATGTAGGGCTTCAGTCTTTGCCCATTAACCTTGAATGTATCTTGGGTCATAGGATCGAATAATGTAACTGCTCCATGTTGAAAGACTTCTTTCACAATGTACGGTCCTGTCCGTCTCGATCTCAATTTCCCTGGGAATAGATGCAAACAAGAATTGTATAGCCAAACTTTCTGCTTCGGCTCAAACACTTTTCTGACAATGTGCTTATCATGAAATGCTTTAGTGCAAGCTTTGTATAACTTTGCATTCTCATATGCATCATTCCTGAGTTCCTCTAATTCTGAGAGCTGCAGTGCTCTCGCTTTGCCAGCCTGGGCGAGGTCAAAATTCAACTTCTTGATGGCCCAATACGCTCTATGCTCCAGCTCGACAGGAAGATGGCATGCTTTCCCAAATACAAGGCGATACGGGGTCATGCCAATGGGAGTCTTAAATGCAGTCCTATATGCCCAAAGTGCATCATCTAAGCGTTGGGACCAATCCTTGCGGTTCGGACGAACTGTCTTTTCTAGAATTCGCTTAATCTCCATATTCAATACCTCTACTTGTCCACTGGTCTGTGGATGATACAGCGTGGTGAATCTATGATTAACAGAATATCTTTTCAGTAGAAAAGCTATCTGTACATTCCTAAAATGCTTTCCACCATCGCTAATCATCGCACGTGGCACACCAAAACGACTGAAAATGTTATGCTTAATGAACTTAAGCACCACTCTATGATCATTGGTCTTGGTTGCCACAACCTCGACCCACTTGGACACATAATCAACCGCCACAAGAATGTATAAATTTCTGAATGAAGGCGAAAATGGTCCCATGAAATCTATGCCCCAAACATCAAAAATCTCGACAATCAAAATCGAAAGCAAGGGCATCATGTCCCTCTTGGACATGTTCCCAATCTGCTGACATCAAATACATCTCTTGCAGAACTCATGCGCATCCTTGTGGAGTGTGGGCCAATAAAATCCAGACTGCAAAACCTTTGCAGTTGTCTTCCTACTGCTAAAATGCCCTACACAGGCTAAAGAATGGGAAAAACTCAAAATGGACTCGTACTCCTCCTTCGGCACACATCTCCTGATGATCTGGTCTGCGCAATATCTGAACAACTCTGGTTCATTCCAATAATAGTGCCTCACCTGAGATAGGAATCTCTCTTGCTCATTCTTATTCCAGTGCTTAGGTATCTGTCTCAAAACCAGATAGTTCATAATATCAGCAAACCAGGGTAACTGCGATGTCCTGACTGACATGATCTGCTCGTCGAGGAAAGAATCACTGATCGGCCTCTGATCCTGCGTGGTCTCCATGATCAGTCTAGACAAATGATCTGCTACTACATTCTCGCTTTCCTTCTTATCTTAAATCTCGAGATCAAACTCCTGTAGTAGCAGAACCCAACGAATGAGTCTCGGCTTGGTGTCTTTCTTATTCAACAGATATTTCAATGCAGCATGATCAGAATAGACCACCACCTTTGAACCGAGCAAGTAGGTCCTAAACTTGTCCAATGCGAATACTACAACAAGTAGCTCATTCTCTGTCATGATATAATTCATCTGAGCATCAAACAGAGTTCTACTTGCGTAGTAAATCACATAGGGCTTTCTATCAATCAGCTGTCCTAAAATAGCCCCCATAGCATAGTCAGAAGCATTGCACATAATTTCAAATGGAAGCATCCAATTCGGAGGTCTCAAAATGGGCGCAGTAATCAAGGCCTCTTTGAGAATCTCAAAGGCCTTCATGCAATCCTCGCTAAAAACAAAGGGCTGGTCCTTCTCCAATAAAGTGCAAAGCGGTCGAGAGATTTTGCTAAAATCCTTTATGAACCGCCTATAAAATCCCGCATGCCCTAAAAATGACCTAATCTGCCTCACAGTGGTAGGTGGAGTCAAACGCGAAATGGATTCCACCTTCGCTCTGTCAACCTCAATGCCTCTCTTGGACACAATGTGTCCAAGCACAATCCCCTCCTAGACCATAAAGTGGCTTTTTTCCCAACTCAGGACAAGATTTGTCTCCGCACACCTACTCAGTACTCGAGTAAGTTTTTGGAGGAAATCTTCAAATGAAGAGCCATACACTGAAAAATCATCCATGAAAACCTCCATAACATCATCTATCATGTCTGAGAAGATAGCAAGCATGCACCTCTGAAAAGTGGCTGGGGCATTACAGAGCCCGAACGACATACGTCTGAACGCAAAGGTGCCATAAGGACATGTAAATGTCGTCTTCTTCTGATGGTCAGGATGGACAACTACCTGATTGTATCCTGAGTATCAGTCTAAAAAGCAATAGTAGCTCTGTCCTGCGAGTCTCTCTAATATCTGATCAATGAACGACAACGGGAAATGATCTTTCCTAGTTACCACGTTCAGCTTTCTATAATCGATGCAGACTCACCATCCTATAGTGGTCCTCATCGGAATTCTTTCACCGTTCTCGTTCTCCACAACAGTGAGTCCTGACTTCTTCGGAACAACTTGAATCAGACTGACCCACTGGCTATCAGAAATAGGGTAAATAATCCCGGCATCCAACCACTTCACCACCTCATTCTTCACCACTTCCTTCATATTGGGATTTAACCTTCTCTGCATATCCCTCACTGGCTTAACTTCTTCATTGCAATGGATTCTATGCATGCAGAATGAAGGATTCATCCCCTTCAAATCAGCCACTCCTCAGCCAATTGCTGCCTTGTGCTCTCGAAGAATAGTCAGTAATCTCTGCTCCTGCTTCTCAGTGAGCAGTGACGAGATGATCACAGGCAGGGTCTTATCACCTCCGAGATATGCATACTTGAGTGAATCCGGTAAGGGTTTCAACTCAAGTTTCAGAGGAGACTCGATCGAAGATTTGGCGGGGGTCTCCGCAAGTTGTGGGAGAGGTTCAATGATAGCTCTCCAAGGTGGGAACTCTGACGACACCCTAGACACATCTACACTAACTGTACAACTACTCTTCTCTATATGATACAAATCTAAGGAATCCTCAGTAATATACAAATCGGGTTGCTCCTCCAATAACTCTTGTGCAATGTCTACATGAAAGCAGTCCATGTCTCCTGCTGGACCCATCGTAGCATTGAAAATATTTAGCTTAACCTTCCTGTTGCCGAATGAGAGATCCATGGCTCCGGTCCTACAATTGATACATGCATTGGTAGTCGCCAAGAATGGTCTGCCCAAAATGATCGGAGTCTGGTGCTGGCTATCCACTCCTTTCATATCGAGGATGATGAAATCGACGGGGAAATAAAAGTCATCCACCTTCAGTAGCACGTCCTCCAAGACACCTCTCGGTACCTTGACAGAACGATCTGCCAGCTGAAGTGTAATCGGAGTCGATCTCATTTCTCCTAGCCCGAAAGAATCATAGAAATATCCGGGCAGAATGTTCACGCTTGCTCCAAGATCAAGCAATGCGCGTTTTATCCGGATATTCCCTATAGTACAAGCAATGATGGGGGCTCCAGGGTCCTTGAGCTTTGGTGGTGTCTGATGCTGAAGTACTGAACTCACTTGCTGAGTCAGATGGACCCTGTTAAGAACTCTCTCTCTGGATTTCCTCTTCTACGTACATAGTTCCTTCAGGAATTTGGCATAAGCCGGCACCTGCTGGATCGCATCGAGCAAAAACAAGTTGATTTGCACATGCTTGAAAATGTCAAGCATGTCCTGGATCTTCGTGCCTTGCTTCCCTCTGAATCCGGGAGACTCTAATGCTTTGGGATAGGGTGGTGGGAGAATATACATGGGGATCCTCCTCTTTGTGAGAAGGCTCACTCCTATCCTTCTTCTGAACTGAGGATGATAATGATGATGAAGGTGAAGGAGATGATGATGGGGATGATGATGATGGTTGAGCCGACGAAGGTGAAACAATGGTCTCTGGCTCCTCGATCCTCTCTCTACTCTCTCTGCTCTCGACGCGATACTCACGTCCACTCCTCAGGGCCATAACAGATTTGACCTGCTGCTGTGACTCAGCATGAAATAGGCCTTCGGTCATCTGGTCCTTGCCCTTCGGGTTCATAATAGCCTGGCTCGGCAATGTACCCTCAGGTCTCCTACTGATAGCCTCAGCTAACTGTCTTATTTGCGACTCTAACTTCACAATGGACTGCGTATATGAGCTCAAAATCTGGCTACACTTCTCGAAGGCATTCTGATTAGAGGTTTTCACCTCTTGGAATGCCTGGAGAAGTCTCTCCTTAAAAGATGTCTGCGAGGCAGACTCCTGCGGAATCGGGGGAGGAAATGAGGGAGAAGACTGAGAATAACTCAGCCTCGAAAATGTCTAGGTAAATGATGGCGGCCGAGCTGGCTGAGAGGATGTAGGCATCTGCATGGAAGACTGTAGATTCTTCCATGAAAAATTAGGATGGTTACGCCAACCCGGATTATATGTAGATGAGAATGGGTTGTTCTGCGTTCTGGTGTAACCCTGGGCTGCCTGAACTTGTTCTTGAACAAATTCATGGTACTGAGCTGCTGAAGGGCACTCAGTAATCTCATGTGCCGGACTGGCACATAGAGTACACACCTGCTGAGTAGTGGGTGGTTGTGATCATCGCAAAATTTTTTCTCTCGTAATATTCTCTCTTCCTTCCCTTTTTCTTTCCAACCTCTATTTCCTCCTTTTTGAAGGGAGAAGAATAAAAGACAGAAAGAAAGAGAGAAGAGAAAAGAAGAGAGAGAGGAACTCTTTTGCGGGGTCTCACTTGACCTTAATTTTGAAAGTATTTGAGAAAATAACTCACCTCCATTTTGAAATATGTGCGGGAAAACTGGGAGACGGGATCCGCTCGTCGGTACAAGGTTCGACCGTTCCTGGCGCCTTTACCAGGGGTAATCAAACCAAGGGTCGAATTCATGTCTTTTGCTTTTGCTAAGAAATTATCTAAGAATTTATTCTAAGTCTTAATGCACAAAGAATCATGCTTGTGCAAATGCAAAGATGTATGCTCTTTTTGAGAAATTGATTTTGGAAATTTCCAAGTGTTTTTAATAAAAATAGAGTGAAGAAATGGTTTTTAACTCGAAATTTAAGGTTTAGAGTTCTAAGTTTTGAAAATAAATCTTGACTTTAAAAGGAATGATTCTAAAGTTGAGATAAAAGGAAGAGAAAGGAAATTTTAAAGTCATAAATGGACTTTGAATCAGAATAGAGATGAAATGGAATTGAATTCTAACTTTTGAAGTTTGAAATCAGAATGAAAATGTGGGAGAGATAGAATTGAGAAATAGAATTGATTTGAAAGTTGGAATTTCAAGATGAAATCTGAATCCGAAGTCTGGATTCTAAATAAAGTTCAAAATTGAATTCTGGATTTAGAATCTGGAAATAGGAATTGGATTTAAAATCTGAAATGGAATTGGATTTAAGAATCGGAATCAGGATGGGATTTGGATCTGAAATTTTGAATGGAATTGGATTCAAGATTTGGAATCCAAGATGAAATTTTGATCTGAAGTCTGAGATCCAGGGTGGAATTAGATCCGAATTTTGAAATAGAATTTGGATCTGAAGTTTGGGATGAGATTTGGATCTGAAGTCTAAGATCCAAAGTAGAATTGAGTTCTGGATCCTAAGGTGGATTTGGATCTGAAGTCTGAGATCCAAAGTAGAATTGGGTTTTGGATGGAATTTGGATCTGAAGTCTGAGATCCAAAGTAGAATTGGGTTCTGGATCCTAAGGTGGATTTAGATATGAAGTCTGAGATCCAAAGTAGAATTGGGTTCTGGATGGAATTTGGATCTGAAGTCTGAGATCCAAAGTAGAATTGGGTTCTGGATCCTAAGGTGGATTTGGATCTGAAGTCTGAGATCCAAAGTAGAATTGGGTTCTGGATCCTAAATGGAATTTGGATCTGTAATTTGAGATCCAAAGTAGAATTATACATGGAAATGTGGATCCAAGTTGGGATTAGGATCTAATTTTTGGATTTTTGGATTCTGAAAGGTCCAAAATAGGACTTTTAAAGACGGATCTGGGTTTTGAAAACTCAGATTGAACTTAGGAAGGTTTGGATTTTGAGATTCAGAGTCAATCTCAATTTTGATTTTTTTAAAAGTTGAAGAAAACTTGATTTTGAATCAGAAGATGAATCAGAAACTTTGAAGTTTAATTTGAACTTTGAAATTGAATTTTGAATTTGGGTTAGAATTTTGGAGTTTGAATATGAAATGATTTTGAAATTCCAAAGTCAAATTGGACTTTGAAATTGAGATAGATTTGGAATTTGAAATAGAAAACTTTGAAGAAGAGATATTCACAATCACTTGGGTTTTTGAAAGGGAATTTTGAAAATATGATGCAATTCTACCCTAAATGATGAATGAATTTGAATAAGTTTGAAATTGGATTTGAAAAGCTACTCCATTCTTTAAATGAATTAAAAATGAGGTTGAAGATATAATATATCCCTGACTATGGTCATTGAATATATTATATAATAACCACATCTAAATTCAAGTGAAGAATAAAATATATTTTGGTGCTTTTATAGAATTAAAAATGAAATTAACTCTTAATATACCCTGACTATGGCCATTGATATATATATTGAATTAATTTTAGATTTAATTCTGATAAAAGAGGAAAATATTTAAAGAAAATATGATGCTTTTGAAAAGGATCCAGTGTGGATCTAGTGTTATTTTGTAAAAGATAAAAATTCTACGTCTTGTTTACATCCTGACTATGGCCATTGATGTAAATCATCAACTTAGAATTAATTACCTCTTACGAAATGGTGCACGTGCCATTCGTGTTGCCATTTGTAAGGATTTGAGAAATAAAGGAAAAAAATGCATGAAAATAAACAATTGATGATATTTACAATGCCCATTCATTCTAATCTAAAACAGGAAATGTAAATTCTCATTAGGATCTAATTGTTACAAGCTTTGAACTGAAAATAAAAATTCCTAGTCTAAGTAGGGTTTTAACAATTTTTGCATATTCCTGCAAAACCGAGTTAACATGGAACAACATTGCAAAATGGGGAGGCAAATGAAAGATATCATGGCATGCACATGGCTAAATAGAGAAATTCATGTATTGTTCATATGTAAATGAAGGAATGCAGGAAATGTGCTATATGTGAAGTATGTACATGATGTTGTGATGAAGAGTGATATTTGGAATGTACATACTAGGCAAACAAGGAAATATATAAGTGATATCCTAATTGAAGTAGTTGTCAATTAAGAATTAATTCAAGATGGCACCACTCGATCCCAAGATAACACATCTTTTGATAGTCTTGACTTGTAAATAGCATTGATCCTCGTGAAATCATATTAGTTAACTGTTTTGAGTTTATGCTAATTACCAAACAAGACCAGGTGACTATACCATGTCAAGGAAATCAGCAGTCTGATGAAATTTAGTCCAGATATCATCACCGGGCCAATGTGATCTGATATGAAGATTGGCGAATCAGGGGCGTGCTGATATTGGATCCTGACAAACCAATGGGGCCTGACGCAGATTGTTGATCCATCGACTCAGATTACAACAGATGACGAAACTTGATAACATTTTCGCAAATCAGAGATTTATTGATACGAACCACGATACAAAATGAGCCTGTTTGGACTAACAAATCGTGAATTAGGCTAATTCACACAAACTACTTGATGCATATGACTCATCTGGCCTTTGCTGCTAACGCCCGGCCACCATCTGACATACTTGACCTAACAGACTAATGATACAGACTTTTGATTCATGTAATGCTAAAGCACATGCTAACTCATGTTGCTTATACTAACATACATATTTAACTAGCTCTTCACGCGAACTTGACTGACACTCTAATCCCAACAAGCAATGTGCGTTAATTTGCACTCCAGTGTTAGCTCACCTAATGTTGACATACCATTGACACAGGGTCATTCCCTTGAACGAAACCTGAAAAACATGTATATTTAAACAGAATCTCAATGCCACGATTCTTTGCTTACTCTAGATGTTAATTCAAAGAACTTTCACTCATAATTTTGGGGGAAGATGGTGATTTGCAGTAGAACTTTTCTGTAGAAATTGTGACAAATTTATAATTTGCAGTGAGATCACACCATGAGCATCAAATGGAGAGGGGTTTCAATCAAATGAGAAATCATATGTAACTACAGCTCAGAGCTCAACTTTAGAATGATCTGAATCAAAAGACAATGTAATGACATATTATGAATGTCGAGATTTGAGAAAAAAAAATGCATATCAGTATACAGAGATAACATTCAGTATAAAGTTTGATGAGAGAGTATAATGAAATTTGGTTAGCAGAACAGACTTACCTCACCAGAGGATGGATGGGCTGCAGGGCCCGAATTTATAACGGATACTAACAACACCCAGATGGGATTATGATGCTCTGCACTTCCCCAAAAACGTAGGCACACACATTCTGGCAAAAGGTCCAGCAGCTTCTAAGTCTGAAAAACACTTTAGTAGATTATTGACTATGCGATGGCACTGAATGAGCCTTCTGGTTCAGCAAAAATCTATCAAACTCTTGCTGAGAGGGCGACACAGGGTATATTCCTGATGGGCAGGGATCCAGAAATCCTCTGGCGTCATAAGCATTATGAGATATAATGCATATGGAACAGACGCAACAAATGAGGGTGGATCGCTTATGAATAAGACAATAATGATGTGTATTAAGAATCCATATATACAGACAATGCAGAAAATAAATGGATGCGCAGAGAATGAATATGGTGTGGGAAATCACCAACATAACACAGGGGAAATTCATGTGGCTTTACCTTACCTGAAGAATCTCAGTTTGGGCAAAAACATTCCATTGACACATCCTATTGCACGGTGACTCATGAACAAACGATCATATATTCAAGAACTCACATTCATGATTTGATCATGCTGGCATGCATGATGAATTTGAAGAGACCCCCCTATTGGCTGGAGGGGTCTGAATGAGGTCTGTAACGCCACTCAGATCGAATAGATCAAGAGTGATGTACTCAGATAAATCACGCCCTGCGTTGTGGCCTTACTTGCATAAAACATAAAGAACAACATATCCACAGTGAAGGCGTGTTAAAGAGGGGTATAAACATACAGTAATGAAACATAACGAGAGAAAATTTATACAAAATGAGTGATTCATGTTGTAAACTAAACTAATCGTGCGATCATGGATGAAAGGGGATAAAAATCAATGCCAGTGCTCTGTGAAATATAGGGATATTTAGAATCGACTGATACACAAATTTCTGTAACAATAATTGTAACATCCGGTGATTTCGAAAACTGGTTTCATAAGGAAATGACAGGCTGATGAAGCATTCAAGCAGTATGTCACGAACAAAAGGAAAAATACCAATGATTGCTATCAAAGCAAGGGATCGAACATCGACCAGCATTTAAGGTTGAAACAGGAAATAAAAAAAGAAATAGGATAAGGAAATGGAATCTAATGTAAAAAAAAAAGAAAGAATTACGATCACCTAGATCAACTACCAATCCAGATGAAAATAGAAGTTCTGGCTTTAGCGGATGACCAAAACAAACAGGGATCGCAAATGGCGGAAACCAGATAAATAATAAAAAAAAAATAATACGAATAAGAAACGGGGTGTAAACAAATATTTGATTGAAATAAGAGGACATTCAATAAGTACTACAGGAAATGTTGGAACGACTGCTCCGTTACTGTCTCACAGAGGTGGGTTGATGTTGAATAAGCAATTCAACACCACCGGAAGTGCGTAGATGGGGCCAAACAAAAAAAAAAAGGGAACTAGAAGAGAATCAAAGAGCAGTACAGGAGATTAATGCTTACCGGATCGTTTAACTGAAGCAGAAGAGGGGCTTCGAAGCTTACTCAGTCTAGTAATGATATTCCTTCTGAATGTTGAAGATGGGTCCGATTCTGGCTTCGTTGCCAAGATATTCAACCTCCAGTCACTTAGAGGGGAGCACCAAGGAGGAGGAGAGCCGATTGTATGAAAAGCAAGGATGTTGTAGAAGCGGCACCGTGAAGGAGGAGTCGATGGTAGCGGCTTGCAGAGGAGGGATGCTAGAGAAAACGATTGGGAGAAAAATCGGGAAGAATATGATGGGAAGGTGCTAACGGATCCATGAAAGAGAAAGACGGGTGCTGGGGTGAAGAGGCGATGGCGAAGCCTTCCCCTTCGCGCCTCTTTAAAGAGGTAGAAGAAGCTTCGAGAGGATTGTTCAGTTGAAGATGAACGAGAGAGAGAGAGAAAGAATGCGAGAGAAAGAGAGAGCCGGCCATCCATCTTCTTCCCAAGGTCTCTCAAAGAGAAACCCTAAAAGGGTTCATTTGTAAAAAAATTTGGTTTTTCCAAAAAGAGGCTCCTTTAACAAGATTTTTCATAAAAATGGTTTTAAAATGATTTTTTTAGCAAAATTGATTTAGAAAGCTTAAACTCATTTGTTTTTTTCGTAATTTTTCCAAGTTTTTGGTTTTTTGCGTTATTTTTCCATATTTTTGTATTTTTAAAATAAAAATCCTAGAGTTTTACGAGAAACCAAAGGTCAAAACTAATTTTTTGTGTTTTTGTAAAATATTTACAAAAAAGGAGTTTTTCTGAGAATTTAAAAGCTATTTTGAGAAAATTTCTTCAGAAATGGGTTTGGATCTGGATTTTGAGGAAATATGGATTTAAAGTACTGGATTCGGACCCAGAATTAATTTTGAATATACCAGTATGGATTTTAATTCAGAAAATCTAAAGAACGCTTGAAATTTAGCTTTGAAATCGCTTTGATTTTCTCAGAAAATGGAGTCAGGGGCAAAAGGGTCATTTTTGCAAATCTTTCAAAAATTTGATGCCCCTCTTTTCTACTAAGCCGGTTGAAAGCCGAGATTTGTGGCAAAGATAACACTCCAAATTTTGAAAATGCCCCAGTCAGCAGATCTGAACTGGGTGTGGAAGAATTATTTTGAAAATATGATTTCTCAGGCTTAAAACCTTATCCTGGATGGTTTTGGGGAGACGAAATCCTCGAAAATGATATGATTGAATAATAGAGGATGAGGAAATCGTGATGGGACTTTGGACGAAAATCCTGAAATGGTGAAAAATCAGAATTTTGATCAGGTCTCATGGGTGAGACGAGATACTCTTTTTGGAATGATTCAGGTTTAGCCCTTAACCTGGATGAGACGAAAATATATCAAGATGAATTTGAAATGAGGAAAGGAATACATGAGGACCTTGATGGGACATTTTTGTAAAATGCCTCGTGAAATGAAGCTCAAGTAGGATCCTATCCTGGATGGATATACAAAGCATGGGTTCCTCGATGGGAAGAGCCATGATGGGACTGGAAGAAAAACATCTCATCCAAAACGAGGAATCTCGGTAAAACAAGACTCAAGTTTAACCCAAACCTGAAAGGAAGATACCTCGTGAATACGAGGTTCCGGGTTAACTCTTAACTTGAATAGGAAATCTACCATACGGGTTTCTTAAATGAAGAAACCATAATGGGACCTTTGAAATTTGGACGAACAAATCCGAACGGGATTTTGCGAGAGGAAGAAGATAGGGTTCTTAAAGCTTGGAAAAAGGAATGATTTTGGGCGTCTCATTTGCTGAGGCTGAAATAGCTTTTTGAAATCAAATGACCTTTCGCAGAAAATTCTGGTTTTGACCGTTAACCTGAGTGGGAAACACCATACGGAATCCTTGACTGAAGAAACCGCGATGGGACAGGAAGAGATACTTCAACTGAATGAGGCAACTCTTCTGGAAGATATAGACAACACTAAGTTGCATAAAAAATGGATATTGAATGTTTATTTCATTTTTTGGAATAGCTAGAAAGCTTTACCAATAAGATAAAATCGTAGTGGATTCAAATGCTTGGAAATGTGCACGTATGTGCGAAGATATTCCCTCTTTTACCTAGAGTATTTCCTCCAATGAGATTAACTCCTCAGTTCTAAGAGTCAAATTCAAAATTTTAGCGCTGATGATTTTCTTCAAGGAAGCTATCCATTTTCTTGATATGAGAAGAGAAGAAATATTCTTAATTTCATAAAAGCAAGTAATGAAAAGACGTTGATAAAAGAAGTTTGCATGAGAAAAGATGACTTCTAGCAACTTTGGCAGTTTGATATCTGGGTGTTCTCCCATGATGATCCTTTTGCACTCTTTTTGAGTCACTGAACTTTCTCGGTTTTTCTCATCATCCTTCATTTGGATGTGTCCTGACTTTTCTCTCTTTTCTTCGGGGAATGGTACGTCACAAACTCCTTCATCTTGGAGATGCTCCGATCCTTTTTTTTCTCAGAAATTATATATGATGGTATTGGCTCAAAGGTCTTTAGATGATAGCAGAAATCAAATATCTTTTAGGGTTTGTCGGTAGGTTCATCACACTCGCCTTCATCTTGACGGTGATCTGAACTTTCCCTGGAAGGATCCTTCACAAACTCCTTAATCTCGAAGATGATCCAAATCTTCTTTGGCCCCGGGGGTCTGCTCGCATATTCGTCTTCATCTTGACGACAGTTGAGAGATCCCTTTTGCGGATATTTGATTGCAACTTTAAAATGAATGAGAAGATATGGGTTGAGTGGATTCTTTTTATAGCTCAAGATATTTTTACTGCCTGATTGCCAGCAAGTTATTTTTAAACATGCACCATAGCCCAGATCAATATCAATTCATTTTTGGTTTTTTTCAACATCATCGAAGATTTCTTTTACTGATCATATCGATGACATTTCTTACATCCTTTTGGTTGATCAATCAGAAAAAGATTTGAATTTTACTTCTTTTCGCCAAAAGTTTCACCTTTTTTGGAAGAAAATACTAGAGGTAATCTAAGGAAATCCTTTTGTGTAATCAGATTTTTAGAATCAACGAGTGTTTTTAGCAAATTGGCAAAGTTTTCATGAATTCTTTGTTGAAATAATCACTCAATATAGATTTTGATGAGAACTTAAGTTGCAATCTTCGATTTCGGAAATACATGACCAGCGAAAGCTGGGACCTTTGAAATACATGACCAGCGAAAGCTGGAACCTTTGAAATACATGACCAGCGGAAGCTGGAACCTTTTTGAAATACATGACCAACGAAAGCTGGAACCTTTTGGAATACATGACAAATAGATGTTGAGATCTTTTGAAATACCTGACCAGCGAAAGCTGGAATGTTTGAAATACCTGACCAGCAAAAGCTGGAACCTTTGAAATACCTGACCAGCAAAACTGGAACATTTTGGAAATACATGACCAACGAGTGTTGAGTCTTTTAAGAAATACACGATTGGTTATAAACATTATACCCAAAAGTTGGGGAATTTGATAGAATTGAGAGGTTGAAACCCGAAGGCTTGGAAATGAGAGAATGGGGAAATTGCACCCTGAAGGCTTGATTTGTGGAATAGGTTGTTTTGGGAGCTCGATAGTTGTGAGCTGGGACTTTTCGAGATATATGACCAGCGAGAGCTGGGTGTCTTGGAAATATATTACAGATAAAAGTTGAACCGTTTGAAATGCATGACCAGTGAAATGCTGGGACGTTTGAAATACTTGACCAGCAACAGCTGGAATATTTGAAATACATGTCCAACGAGTGTTAGATCTTTTTGAAATACCTGACCAGCAAAAGCTGGAACGTTTGAAATACTTGACCAGCAAAGAGCTGGAACGTTTGAAATACATGTCCAACGAGTGTTTAATCTTTTGAAATACCTGACCAGCAAAAAGCTGGAACGTTTGAAATACCTGACCAACAAGAAGCTGGAACGTTTGAAATATATGACCAACAAGTGTTGGATCTTTTTGGAAATACCTGACCAGCAAAAAGCTGGAACATTTGGAATACCTGACCAGCAAGAAGCTGGAACTTTTGAAATATATGTCCAACGAGTGTCGGATCTTTTGAAATACCTGACCAGCAAAAAGCTGGAACGTTTGAAATACCTGACCAGCAAGAAGCTGGAACGTTTGAAATATATGACCAACAAGTGTTGGATCTTTTTGGAAATACCTGACCAGCAAAAAGCTGGAACATTTGGAATACCTGACCAGCAAGAAGCTGGAACGTTTGAAATATATGTCCAACGAGTGTCGGATCTTTTGAAATACCTGACCAGCAAAAAGCTGGAACGTTTGAAATATATGACCAACAAGTGTTGGATCTTTTTGGAATACCTGACCAGCAAAAAGCTGGAACATTTAAAATACCTGACCAGCAAGAAGCTGGAACATTTGAAATACCTGACCAGCAAGAAGCTGGAACATTTGAAATACATGTCCAACGAGTGTCAGATCTTTTGGATATACATCAAATTTTGAGAGTTTTAAGTCAGAACTTGAATTTTGTAGAAAAAAAGATTTTGATCAAAGGACTGAATGTAGAACCCCAAATGGGCTTTAATATATGATTGAAGATTTTGAGAAATACCCTAGTGCGAGGACTGGGTTGCAAAAGATGAGTTAACAAAGTGAAATTTTTAGAAAATAAAGATTTTTTGGTAAAAATTAGTGGACCATCATAGTTTAATTGCATGTGGTCGACTTTCAGGATTTTGTCCCCTTGTCCTGAACTGGGGGGGGGGGAATAACAAAGAGAATACCTCATTGACAGGAGGCATCAGGTTTATCCCTTAACCTGAAAGGGTATTTTTAAAGGTAGATGGAACTTTAATAAGATTGACAAAAAATTTGTTTAAAACTTGACATAAATGATCAATAGTTTGATAAAAATTTGATCAAAAACCAAAAGTGAATCAAATGAAATGAAGATAAGGATACCAAGATCAATTGAGAATTAACAAAATTTGAGGAAAAAAAGCTTTTGTCTAATCCTGTCTGCATATGATGAAAGAAGATGATTATAGATCAAAATAAAATGCCCCAGTATCATGGAGAATAATGTGAGAATTGATAGAAGATCATTGTTTTATTGAAATGACTTTGAATAGTACAAAGGCTTTAGAATGAAAATTCTAAGTATAATATTTCTTCAGATGCAGAGCGTTGATAGGGTCTGGCATTTCCACTCTATCTGCGTTGATTAGACGATATGAATTGCGAGGAAGTGCTTCCTTAACTACATAAGGGCCTTCCCAATTGGGTGACCATTTGCCCCGTGGTCGATGCTTGAGATGGGCTGTTGATCTGAGCACCAAATCGTTAACTCGAAATCTTCTTTCAATGACGGACTTGGCATAGTGTCGAGCTATCCTCTGACGATAAGCTTGAGCATGCTCTGCTGCCTTGAGTCTCTTTTCATCCAGTAAATCTAGCTGCACCAATCTTTGCTGCTGATACTAATCAAGTAGCAATTCTATAAGGGAAGCAAATTTGAGAGCGGGCTTCTGGACATGGAGAGGTAACACCACTTCAGTTCCGTAAACAAGTTCTGAAGGAGTGGCATTAGTCGAGGTCCGAATGGTGGTTCGGTATGCCCAAAGTGCGTCATGAATTTGCTCATGCCAATCTTGACCTGTTTTCACAGTCCTTTCCAGAATACGAATCAAAATTTTATTGGTAGCCTTTGCTTGGCCATTCCCTTGAAGATAATAAGGAGCTGAGAAATTATGGCAAATTCTGAATTTAGAACAAAAGGTTTTCATCCTCTCATTTTTAAAGTGGGTTCCATTGTCTAAGACAATATCATGTGGTATGCCGAAGCGGCAAAGAATGTTATTGTGAATGAAAGAAACCACATGGTGGCCTTCTACTGTGCGGAGAGTAACAACTTCAACCCATTTTGTGAAATACTCTGTCGCAGCCAGAAAGTATTTGTGGCTGTTGGAAGCAGAAGGAGTAATTGGGCCCACGACGTCAAAAGCCCACATAGAAAATGGCCAAGGAGAAACAACTGATTGTAGATATGTGGCCGGTGCATGAATGTAAGGTGCATACAATTGGCACTTGACACACTTCTTCACAAATCGATGACAGTCCTGTTGCATGGTATTCCAATAGTACCCTGCTCGGATGATCTGCTTGACAAGAGTCTGATAGCCAACATGGCCACCACAAATCCCTTCATGTGCTTCTTGGATAACTTCCATAGCTTCTTCTTTGTCTAAGCATCTTGAATACTCAGAACTGAAACCACGGCGGTAGAGGACATTGGCAAGAATAAAATAACGGGTAGACATACGCTGAATCGCACGTTGCTCCCTTTTTGGCATCTCTGATGGAAATTCACCAGTTTCAATGAAATCTTTGATGTTTTGATACCAGGGCTTCTCCTTCTGATTGACCTGGTTTACTTGCATAGCTGAAGCGAAAGTAGGTTGCTCAAGTCTGACAACTTCGAAAGAACGACATGATCCACTGCCTTTAAATGATAAAATGGAGCCCAGGCTGGCTAAGCCATCAACTATCTGATTGTGTTCTCTTCTTATGTGACTGAGCTGAAATTCTTCGAAGTTGTCCATAAGAGTTAGGACGATCTTCTGATACGGAATCAATTTTGGATCTTTTACTTGCCATTCAGTGTTAACTTGACTGACTACAAGTAATGAATCGCCAAAGGCATGCACTCTCTTGACATTGAAACTTTGCAGAATTTTGAGGCCTTGTATTAAAGCTTCATACTCGGCCATGTTATGAGTGCATTGAAAACCAAGCTTAAGGGAATAAGGGATCATTTTTTTTTCTGGAGTGATCAGCAGGACTCCGATCCCGATGCCAGACATGTTCTTAGAGCCATCGAACAACATGTTCCAAACTGGGGGTTGTTGGATATTACAGATGTGCTCATCAGGAAAATCATCCTCTGCTTTAATCTCTTTTGTCAAGGGGAAATCTGCCAAATGATCTGCGATCGCTTGGCCTTTAATCGACTTTTGGGAAACATACTCTAAGTCATATTGCATTAGGAGGACTTGCCACTTCGCAATCCGTCCAGTGAGAAATGGTTGTTCCAAAATATATCTGAGAGGATTAAGCTTCGATAGGAATTTGATTTCAGAAGCCAACAAGTAATGTCTCAATTTCTGGCACATCCAGACCAGAGCTAGACAAGTTTTCTCCATCTGAGAATACTTCTTTTCATAATCAATGAAAGTTTTGCTTACGTAGTAGATGGCGTGCTCTATCAGGCTGCCTTCCTCAGACATTCTGATTGACAGAAATGTATAGTAGGAGAGGTTTTCCCAACTTAGGCGGTTTCAAAACTGGTGGATTAAGGAGATACTGCTTGATGCGCTCAAACGAGAGCTGACATTCTGATCCCCATTCAAATTTAACTCCTTTTCTTAGCAAATGGTTAAAAGCCTCGCATCTTATGGCCAAATTGGAGATGAACCTGCAAATAGACTGAATACGCCCTTGAAGGCTTCGTAATTCCCTGAGATTAGTTGATGGTGGCATATCAATAATGGCTTTTGCTTTGGCCGGATCCACCTCTATTCCTTTTTTTATGATAATGAAGCCGAGTAATTTGCCGAACTCCACTCCAAAAACACATTTCTGAGGATTAAGTCTTAACTTGTAAAGAATAAGTCTTTCGAAAACTTGACTAAGAGCATCGAGGTGATCATCTTCTTCTTTAGACTTAATTAGAATGTCATCCACATATGCATCCATATTTTTGTGCATTTGATCATGGAAAATGATGGCCATTGCCCTTTGATAAGTTGCTTCGGCATTTTTGAGCCCAAATGGCATCACAGTGTAGCAAAAGGTACCCCATGGTGTAGTAAAGGAAGTCTTCGACTGATCACGAATGGCCAACTTGATTTGATTATAGCCTGAATATCCATCCATGAAAGAAAACATGGCATGACCTGCTGTGCTATCGATCAACAGGTCAATATTGGGGAGCGGATAATCATCTTTCGGGGTAGCCTTATTGAGATCCCTGAAATCTATCTAGATCCGAACTTTTCCGTTCCTTTTAGGGACTGCCACAATATTTGCCAACCAATCTGGATAATCAATGGCTCGGATGAAGCCTGCTTTCAACAAATCTTCAAGTCCTTCCTTGACTTGTTGCTCAATTCGAGGGTCTAATTTCCTCAATTTCTGTTTGATTGGTCTGGCCTCTGGTTTCAACTTGAGTCGATGCTCAACCAGCTTGGGGTCTAATCTTGGCATATCTTCATAAGTCCAGGCAAATACTTCCTGATGCTTCTTAAGGAAATGGATGAGTCTAGCCTTTTCAACTTCGCTTAAACCCGACCCGATTTTGAGATTTTTCGGATCATCTTCCGACCCAATGTTGATATCCTCAGTTGGATCTTGAACCAGAGATGATGGTTAATCCTGCTTCTGAATGTGAGCAAATTCTGGTAATTCCTGAATGGTGGAATCAAATTCGGCTGGCTCTTCGGTCTGCTCTGCTGCCTGACTGACCTTTGCTATGTCTTTCATCTCAAAAAATCTTGCCAATTTTAAATACTTGGGATTGATAACGAATTTTGTCATTGATTCGGGAGTTAATGGTCCTGAAAACGCCAAAAGGAGGTTTTTAAGAGAAAATACAAGTCAAAAAGTGAGCCTTTTATACATAGCAAGAAATAATGGCATAGACAAAATATAAGATAAGAATGATAAATGCTCAAATGTGAAGAGAAAATTGATCTTTCATTGATTGGAAATGAAGTATTTACAAGACACCGACAAAAGAAATGGGACTGCGTCGTCCCTACAAGATTAACAAAAGATAAGAAAAGAAAGCAGAAAAACTAAGGCATCATCTTCACTTGTTTCCTCTGACAAAAACTGTCTTTTTGCTGAAATCTTGGCCGGTGAACCCCAACCCTGAATTGTCTGCATGTTGGACTGAAATGATAGGCTCTATCATGCCGTCTTCATCTTTCCCCATGCCCCGGAACGGCTGGTATCCATGTTTTATCAAAAGATCGAATCCCTTTCTTGCTTTGGAAAACTGAGAGAATAAAGGATGATCTTTGAAGGAGGTGTAATTGATGCATCCTCCTAGTTTGAAGAAACAAGGTCCTTGCCATTGGACCGTGGCTGCAATGTTCTCTTCTTCCATGACATCTTTTAATTTCAGCATCTCTAGGCTGTCACTGAGATTGATTTTGTCTGCCTCCCGGATGCTGGGAATATCTGTTGTAAATGTCGGGCGAGGAATCATAGGCTGCGGCAGCCTCTCTTCAGGGTCTTCGCCCAGGATGGTGGTAATCATTCCGCCCTTGGACCACTTAATGCATTGGTGGAGGGTTGATGGAACTGCATTGGCGTTATAGATCCATGTTCGCCCCAACAACAAATTTTAAGTTGGCGGCACGTTGACGACATGGAATAGCACCGTGTGCACTGAATAGTTGATGAAGATTTCCAAAAAGATCTTGCCTTTGGCAGTCTGCCCGTGATTGTCGAAGCCATAGATGGTAATGGGATCGGGCACGTACTCTTCTTTTTTTAATCCTAGAGCCTTTGCCATCATTTCTGGGCAAATGTTCAAACTGCTGCCCCCATCAACGAGCACATGCGGGACAGTCATGCCCCGGGTCCTTATCACAATATACAATGCATTATTGTGGAATGAATAAGGCTTAGGCAAGTCCTCATCAGAGAAAGTAATAGGCGCGTTAGTCATTGCCTGGTTCACTATTTGTGTCATGTGTTCGGGCGTGGTGTCCGGCTTTACCTTGATTTTTCTTAGTAGATCATCTAGTTTTTCCCGATGCTGGGGACAATCATGAGTCAACTCGAAAATGGAGATGTTGGAGAGCGCTGTAATAGGCTTCTGAAGGCTTTTGGCTCGCTCTTCTGCTGCCCCGGAGGGTTCTGCTTCCTATGTGCAGGCTTCCTTTTTCAGAAATCTTTTTGGAAAAACTTGGGTTTTTCCGCTTTCAACTGACATATTCCTTATGTTCAGAAATGAGAGGATATCCCCTCTATGAGATGATGGCTGATCCTGATGTAAAACCATCACCTGATGCTGCAAACTCATTTCTTTGCTGGAACATGGATGTATGTGACTCTGTGGCAGGAAGGAATGTTCAGAAATGGTTGATGCTGAATGCTTCGGAAATGGGGCGGACAAGATGTCCATTTTGCCTTCTTCTTCATCCTCGATGAGGATGCTTTTATCAATGCAGTCCTGGATCAGATGCTTCAGGACGAAGCAGTATTCAGTGTCATGGCCCATCGCTCTGTGGAACTTGCAATATTGTTCCTTGAATCTTCCCATGATCACTGGCGGATCTGCAACTTTGGGAAGTTTCACCATTCCGTGGGATAGCAAGTACTCCAGATTTTTTTCCAGAGGCTGGTCGAGGGGAGTGAATTTTCGATCCCTGCTCCAGTTTATATGTTTGGGTTTTTCTTGAAGGTCCTCTTTTTGTTAAGGACCGGTCGGGAGAGGCTTGTCACTGTTCTTGAAGAACTTCTCTTTCCTTCCTCTCCTCTGCTCGGGCTTTGTGCCACTGCCGCTGCCCTGCTTGCTGCTACTGCCCTGGTCATCCCCTGGAATCTCGGCGGAGTAAGTGAAGTGTGCCTTCTTCTTTGGGTCTTGTACATTTTTGGCCAGAGCGACACCTTCATACATCCCGTTCTCTACCCCCATCTCGAGCCATTTTGCTCGCTTTGTCATTTCAATAAATGATTTGGACGGGTATGGGAAAAGAAGGCTTTTTAGAGGCTGACAGAAGTTGTTTAGGATGACTTGAAGGGCATGCTCCTCAGAAATGGGATTCCTCATTTTGTTACAGATGCTCCGCCATTTATGAATAAAATCCCAAGCTTTCTCATTGGGCTCCTGTTTGAGGTTGCACAAGTGGTTCAGTGTAGGTAGGGCTTCCGTGTTGAACAGGAAGCGTTCAACAAACATATTAACAACTTTGTCAAAATCCCTCAATTTGATGGGATTGACATGCTCAGCGTACCACTTGGCAGCTATCCCGTCCAAGCTGCGGGGAAAACAGAGGAAAAGGGCGCGGTTATCTTCACTGAATCGAGCACATTCTGCGAAAAACATGGCAAGATGGGCCTTGGGATCGCCGGTTCCGTCAAATTTGATAAATTTATGGGGGAGGTTCTCCAGATCTTTGTCCCCTTCTAAGCCGAGATAGAAATCCTGTCTGGTGTATGACCTCTTTCCTTTATCCCGAATTTGCAGGTCTTTGACTATTTTGGTCAGTGCCTGGATTGAATCCTCTGCGGGGGCCCCATACTTGGGCTTGTTCACCGACAATCGTTCTTCCACTGGCCTCTTGGATTGCCGCAGATGCTTCGGAATGTAAATCAGCTGCTCTTCTTCGGAGTTCTCTTCTGCTGATTCTGAATTTTCCGAGGTGCTGTCACGCTGGATCTTCTGCGTACTGATCTTGACCAGTTTTTTTATGGGCTTCTTTTTAGATTTGCTCTTAGAAGCTGCCTTCTTGGGACCAGCTTTAGCCTGCTCGGCCATCATCTTGGTCATCATTTTTTGAAAGACCCGGTACATGGCCGGATCAACGTCGCTTTCATCTTTTGAGTCATGCTTCTTGGATGTTCTAGGAGAGCTTATCTCCTCTGGTTCGCTGTCACTATGCCGTTGAGCGGCCTGCTTACCAGCCCTTGTCTGAACCATCTTCGAATGCCAAAGTTTTCCTACGGAAATATGGGAATCGTTAGAGTATGGAGAAGTTTTTTAAAAAATTATAACCTTTTGAGAGAAAAGAATGAAGGATTTCGGTAGACAATTTCAAGAGATTATCCCATTACCCGGGATTGGGTCATCACATGATTTGTGATAATTGTGTTACCATTTGATGATAACAGAGAAATGTGCCTTGTTACCTAGGCGAGGTCGTCAACCATGATAAAATATATTGAAGAAGAAAAAAAAATGTGGGAGGAATGTCCCATTTACCTGGGATGAGGTCGTCACAAAAATTGTGACTATTTGTGCTATAAACAAAATACAAGAAATAAAATTTTGTCCAAAAGTAATTTTTATTGATATTTTTAACATTTAAAGACAAAGAGAGGGTGTGCAGACAGTTTGCCACCACTCTCAATATTCAGATGATACATTTGGCCCAGGAAATATGGACAGAGAAACAAAGGAGTCCCAGGTATATTTAGTGACATGGTATGCCCCAGACCACTGATCCGACTGCAGGTTGAATTCTGACATGTTGCCTGTCGGGAAACGGGTGTTGGCACGAACCTGCCGTTGCGAAAACTGCCTGAGACATCATTCCAGCTGATAATCAACACAAAAGAAAGGCCCAAGCAATCTGTAGCGCTTGTCACGAGCATAGGTGTATCGAGGAACGGTCTCTCTTCTGTCAAAGAAGTCCCAAGTAATCTCCTCCTGATGCAGTTTCTCGATCAAAGCTTGGCACTGAATGGTTGACTTCGGCTGCTTACTGTTGAATCTGAAAGAACTGGCCTTCGAGTGAACGTGTCGCAGGAACCACGATTGCAGGGCATAAGTGCATCCTTCTACCAGAATGGTCTCCCCAAGAGCAAATCGAGTCAAGCCTCTGTAAAGGAAAGCTAAGGCTGCCATAGAAACTGATAGCTGACGGGTCTGCTTACTTCCCCATCTTCGAAAGAGCTGGGCGACTCTGATATCTATGAAATTCTGACCATCTTGGAAGAAAGCTAATCCTACTGTGCACAGGATCATGGCATGCTGAATTCTGTCTTTCGTTGCTCGAGACAAGGTGTCAACCTCCTCGTAGGCCCCATACTTGCGATAGAGTCCGAACAGGTTGATGAATTGGTTTTCACTAATCTCAGTGAGAGGCCAGGATCTGCTCCCTGTTGCTTTGGCCAAGGCTTCTCGAACATCCACCCCTTTGATATTGATCAAAAACTACTGCTCGACAGGACCATCTGGCTGGCCAGCTGGTTCGGGCAATCCCATAATATCATTGAACTCATCCATCAGTAGAGTCATCTCTCCCCGAGGAAACCAGAATGTGTAGGTACGTGGATTCCACCGTTCTGCCATAGCCTGAATCAAAGCTCCATTGATGGTTCGCTTGCCTGCTGCCGATGTCATCTCCAACCCACAGTCATCCAAGTGGTCTGGGAACATACGTGAGAAGGTGGCGAACCAAGAATAATACCACCGAGGGAAGAAAGGACGAGACTGGATGACCCGCTGATCTGGGGATCCATCCTTAATCTGATAGAAGACATGATCTCGGAGAAAGACCACATTGAGAGAATCAGACGCCATTGGAATGATACTGGGGAAAAGAGAAATAAGGATGAAAAATTAGATAGAATGCAGGACTTACGGATAGACTCTTTTAAAGAATCAAACCTGGAAATTTTAAAAAGGTTGATGAAATTTTAAAGGAATTTTCCAGGGTTTTTGAAGAAAATTTGATCTAAAAGAGAAAAGAAATGTAGGTAGAGAGAATCATATACCTGGGGTTTTTGAAAATAAGGGTAAGTTTTGAATAATACACCCAGGGTTTTTTTGAAAAGGGTTTGATACATAAATGTGAAAGAATAAGAGGATTATCATACAATTAAAGCTGCACAAACAAGGATGCGCACACAGCACTCCCTAAAGGCTAACTCTAAATGCAATAGTTGAAATGGCTTGTAGGACCTTAATCCTAACTCTAGGGTTCAGATCATCTGATTCCAATCAAGATATGCCGATATACTCAAGTCGAGGCTCGAAGTACGTGGCATAGAAATATTTCTCCGGTTCTAAGGTAATGGCTTCCCAATATCGTTGAGCACCTACCGATATACCTCGGACTATGGCCCTTAGGTACGTGGTAGGGGGGCGCGAACCCAAATAAGTGGTCTAGTTGTGAGGCTCTCTCCCAAACTATGGTTCAGTGAGACAGCCCAGCAACATGAATACCGGGACAATATAGGTAAGGAGGTTTTTCAAAATATGCTCAACATGCAAGAAATCAGATGGCTCTAATGCAAGTTCTAAAGAGATAGATTAAAATGAAGAGAAGCATACACTTGCATACATTGTTTTGCATTCAATCCCTAAAATTGAGGAGAGTTGTATGTCAGACCTAAGTCTAATGTGAGCATGGAATAATCTCCTTAATATGGTCCTACCAAACCATACTTAAATCCTATATGAATGATGTCAGCTTTAGCACAGAGTCTAGGCTCCTAAGGTTTGCATGGAAATAAAGCTGACATATGTAGAATAAAGACTTAGATAATATCAAAGCAAAGTAAAAGGCATAAATTCGACCGAACGGAGACGAGTCCCATCACGGTTGCCAAAACTGTGATCATCGCAAAATTTTTCCTCTCGTAATATTCTCTCTCTTCCTTCCCTTTTCCTTTCCAACCTCTATTTCCTCCTTTTTGAAGGGAGAAGAATAAAAGACAGAAAGAAAGAGAGAAGAGAGAAGAGAAGAGAAGAGAAGAGAGAGAGGAACTCTTTTGCGGGGTCTCACTTGACCTTAATTTTGAAAGTATTTGAGAAAATAACTCACCTCCGTTTTGAAAAATGTGCGGGAAAACTGGGAGACGGGATCCGCTCGTCGGTACGAGGTTCGACCATTCCTGGCGCCTTTACCAGGGGTAATCGAACCAAGGGTCGAATTCATGCCTTTTGCTTTTGCTAAAAAATTATCTAAGAATTTATTCTAAGTCTTAATGCACAAAGAATCATGCTTGTGCGAATGCAAAGATGTATGCTCTTTTTGAGAAATTGATTTTGGAAATTTCCAAGTGTTTCTGATAAAAATACAGTGAAGAAATGGTTTTTAACTCAGAATTTAAGGTTTAAAGTTCTAAGTTTTGAAAATAAATCTTGACTTTGAAAGGAATAATTCTAAAGTTTAGATAAAAGGAGGAGAAAGGAAATTTTAAAGTCATAAATGGACTTTGAATCAGAATAGAGATGAAATGGAATTAAATTCTAACTTTTGAAGTTTGAAATCAGAATGAAAATTTGGGAGAGATAGAATTGAGAAATAGAATTGATTTGAAAGTTGGAATTTCAAGATGAAATCTGAATCCAAAGTTTGGATTCTAAATAAAGTTCAAAATTGAATTCTGGATTTAGAATCTGGAAATAGGAATTGGATTTGAAATCTGAAATGGAATTGGATTTAAGAATCGGAATCAGGATGGGATTTGGATCTGAAATTTTGAATGGAATTTGATTCAAGATTTGGAATCCAAGATGAAATTTTCATCTGAAGTCTGAGATCCAGGGTGGAATTAGATCCGAATTTTGAAATGGAATTTGGATCTGAAGTTTGGGATGAGATTTGGATCTGAAGTCTAAGATCCAAAGTAGAATTGGGTTCTGGATCCTAAGGTGGATTTGGATCTGAAGTCTGAGATCCAAAGTAGAATTGGGTTCTGGATGGATTTTGGATCTGAAGTTTGAGATCCAAAGTGGAATTGGGTTCTGGATCCTAAGGTGGATTTGGATCTGAAGTCTGAGATCCAAAGTAGAATTGGGTTCTGGATGGAATTTGGATCTGAAGTCTGAGATCCAAAGTAGAATTGGGTTCTGGATCCTAAGGTGGATTTAGATCTGAAGTCTGAGATCCAAAGTAGAATTGGGTTCTGGATCCTAAATGGAATTTGGATCTGTAATTTGAGATCCAAAGTAGATTTGTACTTGGAAATGTGGATCCAAGTTGGGATTAGGATCTAATTTTTAGATTTTTGGATTCTGAAAGGTCCAAAATAGGACTTTTAAAGACGGATCTGGGTTTTGAAAACCCAGATTGAACTTAGGAAGGTTTGGATTTTGAGATTCAGAGTCAATCTCAATTTTGATTTTTTTAAAATTTGAAGAAAACTTGATTTTGAATCAGAAGATGAATCATAAACTTCGAAGTTTAATTTGAACTTTGAAATTGAATTTTGAATTTGGGTTGGAATTTTGGAGTTCGAATATGAAATGATTTTGAAATTCCAAAGTCAAATTGGACTTTGAAATTAAGATAGATTTGGAATTTGAAATAGAAAACTTTGAAGAAGAGATATTCACAATCACTTGGGTTTTTGAAAGGGAATTTTGAAAATATGATGCAATTCTACCCTAAATGATGAATGAATTTGAATAAGTTTGAAATTGGATTTGAAAAGCTACTCCATTCTTTAAATGAATTAAAAATGAGGTTGAAGATATAATATATCCCTGACTATGGTCATTGAATATATTATATAATAACCACATCTAAATTCAAGTGAAGAATAAAATACATTTTGGTGCTTTTATAGAATTAAAAATGAAATTAACTCTTAATATACCCTGACTATGGCCATTGATATATATATTGAATTAATTTTAGATTTAATTCTGATAAAAGAGGAAAATATTTAAAGAAAATATGATGATTTTGAAAAGGATCCAGTGTGGATCTAGTGTTATTTTGTAAAAGATAAAAATTCTACGTCTTGTTTACATCCTGACTATGGCCATTGATGTAAATCATCAACTTAGAATTAATTACCTCTTACGAAATGGTGCACGTGCCATTCGTGTTGCCATTTGTGAGGATTTGAGAAATAAAGGAAAAAAATGCATGAAAATAAACAATTGATGATATTTACAATGCCCATTCATTCTAATCTAAAACAGGAAATGTAAATTCTCATTAGGATCTAATTGTTACAAGCTTTGAACTGAAAATAAAAATTCCTAGTCTAAGTAGGGTTTTAACAATTTTTGCATATTCCTGCAAAACCGAGTTAACATGGAACAACATTGCAAAATGGGGAGGCAAATGAAAGATATCATGGTATGCACATGGCTAAATAGAGAAATTCATGTATTGTTCATATGTAAATGAAGGAATGCAGGAAATGTGCTATATGTGAAGTATGTACATGATGTTGTGATGAAGAGTGATATTTGGAATGTACATACTAGGCAAACAAGGAAATATATAAGTGATATCCTAATTGAAGTAGTTGTCAATTAAGAATTAATTCAAGATGGCACCACTCGATCCCTAGATAACATATCTTTTGATAGTCTTGACTTGTAAATAGCATTGATCCTCATGAAATCATATTAGTTAACTGTTTTGAGTTTATGCTAATTACCAAACAAGACCAGGTGACTATACCATGTCAAGGAAATCAGCAGTCTGATGAAATTTAGTCCAGATATCATCACCGGGCCAATGTGATCTGATATGAAGATTGGCGAATCAGGGGCGTGCTGATATTGGATCCTGACAAACCAATGGGTCCCGACGTAGATTGCTGATCCATCGACTCATATTACAACAGATGACGAAATTTGATAACATTTTCGCAAATCAGAGATTTATTTATACGAACCACGATACAAAATGAGCCTGTTTGGACTAACAAATCGTGAATTAGGCTAATTCACACAAACTACTTGATGCATACGACTCATCTGGCCTTTGCTGCTAACGCCCAGCCACCATCTGACATACTTGACCTAACAGACTAATGATACAGACTGCTGATTCATGTAATGCTAAAGCACATGCTAACTCATGTTGCTTATACTAACATACATATTTAACTAGCTCTTCACGCGAACTTGACTGACACTCTAATCCCAACAAGCAATGTGCGTTAATTTGCACTCCAGTGTTAGCTCACCTAATGTTGACATACCATTGACACAGGGTCATTCCCTTGAACGAAGCCTGAAAAACATGTATATTTAAACAGAATCTCAATGCCACGATTCTTTGCTGACTCTAGATGTTAATTCAAAGAACTTTCACTCATAATTTTGGGGGAAGATGGTGATTTGCAGTAGAACTTTTCTGTAGAAATTGTGACAAATTTATAATTTGCAGTGAGATCACACCATGAGCATCAAATGGAAAGGGGTTTCAATCAAATGAGAAATCATATGTAACTACAGCTCAGAGCTCAACTTTAGAATGATCTGAATCAAAAGACAATGTAATGACATATTATGAATGTCGAGATTTGAGATAAAAAAATGCATATCAGTATATAGAGATAACATTCAGTATAAAGTTTGATGAGAGAGTATAATGAAATTTGGTTAGCAGAACAGACTTACCTCACCAGAGGATGGATGGGCTGCAGGGCCCGAATTTATAACGGATACTAACAACACCCAGATGGGATTATGATCCTCTGCACTTCCCCAAAAACGTAGGCACACACATTCTGGCAAAAGGTCCAACAGCTTCTAAGTCTGATAAACACTTTAGTAGATTATTGACTATGCGATGGCACTGAATGAGCCTTCTGGTTCAGCAAAAATCTATTAAACTCTTGCTGAGAGGGCGACACAGGGTATATTCCTGATGGGCAGGGATCCAGAAATCCTCTGGCGTCATAAGCATTATGAGATATAATGCATATGGAACAGACGCAACAAATGAGGGTGGATCGCTTATGAATAAGGCAATAATGATGTGTATTAAGAATCCATATATACATACAATGCAGAAAATAAATGGATGCGCAGAGAATGAATATGGTGTGGGAAATCACCAACATAACACAGGGGAAATTCATGTTGCTTTACCTTACCTGAAGAATCTCAGTTTGGGCAAAAACATTCCATCGACACTTCCTATTGCACGGTGACTCATGAACAAACGATCATATATTCAAGAACTCACATTCATGATTTGATCATGCTGGCATGCATGATGAATTTGAAGAGACCCCCCTATTGGCTGGAGGGGTCTGAACGAGGTCTGTAACACCACTCAGATCGAATAGATCAAGAGTGATGTACTCAGATAAATCACGCCCTGCGTTGTGGCCTTACTTGCATAAAACATAAAGAACAACATATCCACAGTGAAGGCGTGTTAAAGAGGGGTATAAACATACAGTAATGAAACATAACGAGAGAAAATTTATACAAAATGAGTGATTCATGTTGTAAACCAAACTAATCGTGCGATCATGGATGAAAGGGGATAAAAATCAATGCCAGTGCTCTGTGAAATATAGGGATATTTAGAATCGACTGATACACAAATTTCTGTAACAGTAATTGTAACATCCGGTGATTTCGAAAACTGGTTTCATAAGGAAATGACAGGCTGATGAAGCATTCAAGCAATATGTCACGAACAAAAGGAAAAATACCAATGATTGCTATCAAAGCAAGGGATCGAACATCGACCAGCATTTAAGGTTGAAACAGGAAATCAAAAAAGAAATAGGATAAGGAAATGGAATCTAATGTAAAAAAAAAAAAAAAAAATTACGATCACCTAGATCAACTACCAATCCAGATGAAAATAGAAGTTCAGGCTTTAGCGGATGACCAAAACAAACAGGGATCGCAAATGGGGGAAACCAGATAAATAATAATAAAAAAATAATACGAATAAGAAACGGGGTGTAAACAAATATTTGATTGAAATCAGAGGACATTCAATAAGTATTACAGGAAATGTTGGAACGACTGCTCCGTTACTGTTGCACAGAGGTGGGTTGATGTTGAATAAGCAATTCAACACCACCGGAAGTGCGTAGATGGGGCCAAAAAAAAAAAAAGGGAACTAGAAGAGAATCAAAGAGAAGTACAGGAGATGAATGCTTACCGGATCGTTTAACCGAAGCAGAAGAGGGGCTTCGAAGCTTACTCGGTCTAGTATTGATATTCCTTTTGGATGTTGAAGATGGGTCTGATTCTGGCTTCGTTGCCGAGATATTCAACCTCCAGTCACTTAGAGGGGAGCACCAAGGAGGAGGAGAGCCGATTGTATGAAAAGCAGGGATGTTGTAGAAGCGGCACCGTGAAGGAGGAGTCGATGGTAGCAGCTTGCAGAGGAGGGATGCTAGAGAAAACGATTGGGAGAAAAATCGGAAAGAATATGATGGGAAGGTGCTAACGGATCCGTGAAAGAGAAAGACGGGTGCTGGGGTGAAGAGGCGATGGCGAAGCCTTCCCTTTCGCTCCTCTTTAAAGAGGAAGAAGAAGCTTTGAGAGGATTGTTCAGTTGAAGATGAACGAGAGAGAGAGAGAAAGAATGCGAGAGAAAGAGAGAGCCGGCCATCCATCTTCTTCCCAAGGTCTCTCAAAGAGAAACCCTAAAAGGGTTCATTTGTAAAAAAAAATGGTTTTTCCAAAAAGAGGCTCCTTCAACAAGATTTTTCATAAAAAATTGTTTTAAAATGATTTTTTTAGCAAAATTGATTTAGAAAGCTTAAACTCATTTGTTTTTCTCGTAATTTTTCCAATTTTTTGGTTTTTTGCGTTATTTTTCCATTTTTTGTATTTTTAGAATAAAAATCCTAGAGTTTTACGAGAAACCAAAGATCAAAACTAATTTTTTGTGTTTTTGTAAAATATTTACAAAAAGAGATTTTTCTGAGAATTTAAAAGCTATTTTGTGAAAATTTCTTCAGAAATGGGTTTGGATCCGGATTTTGAGGAAATATGGATTTAAAGTACTGGATTCAGACCCAGAATTAATTTTGAATATACCAATATGGATTTTAATTCAGAAAATCTGAAGAACGCTTGAAATTTAGCTTTGAAATCGCTTTGATTTTCTCAGAAAATGGAGTCAGGGGCAAAAGGGTCATTTTTGCGAATCTTTCAAAAATTTTGGGTGTTCACAGTGGTCCTAAGAGAAGCTGGTGCAGCTTTTGAGCAATCATGTCTATCTTGCACTGTAGTGCAGTAGATGGATCAATCTCAAGAACACCAGCTTTCTTCTGAATGCTGGATGTGGCTCTATCCGAATGAGAGCTCGAAGCATGGTGGAGGGAATTCTTGGCCAATGTATCAAACAACCTCCATGCTTCATTCTCGCTCTTCAACATGAATGTCCCCCCACATGAAGAGTCGATCATCTGACGATTCCTGTCAGACAATCCATCGTAAAAACTCTGCACCAGTTGCCATCTCGGCACCTGATGATGGGGACACTTCCTGAGGAGATCCTTCATTCTCTCTCAGGTCTCATGAAAATGTTCACCATCTAGCTCTGAGAAGCTAGTAATGGCTCTCCGATATTGGTTCGTACGACCAATGGGGAAATACTTCCGAAGGAACTCCTGTTGTAACTGATCCCAGGACCCTATCTCTACAGAATCTAAGGACTTTAGCCAATACTTGGCCTTGTTTTTCAATGAAAATGGGAATAAGGTCAACCTTAAAGCATCATCATCAAAATTCTGTATCTTCACAGTAGAATAGATCTCAAGGAATTCGTCTAAGTGCCGGTAGGGATCCTCGTGACTAAGGCCATAGAAAGATGGGAGCATCTGAATAATGCTGGCCTTAATCTCGTAGTGAGGCGCTCCTACATCGGGTCTCCGAAGGCAAGATGCCTGGACATAATCTGTGGGAATGAAGTATTCCCTCAGAGGACGTGGATGAACTGGGGGTGGAGATGGAGGATCCATATCAGCCATTGTTGTCGAACTTCGAGGAGAATGTAAAATTCTCTCTGGGTTGTCAACGAATGGATGTAATGGGGTTCCTAGAGCTCGTTGCCCCTGCATACACTTGTACTAAGACCAGATGTAAGCACACGACCTAAATCCAAACTAAAACTAAAACTAACACAGATATTAAAATGTAAATAACACAAATAAAGAAACTAATAAGCAAATATGCTAAACTAGCTATGTCAGAACTATCTAACTAAATGAATGAAATAACAAAGTAAACTATTCTACTTTACTAAAAAAGAAGAATACAGGAAATCACAAACTAAGTTTTTCTAAAACCCACCTGTCTAATCGCTCCTTGCAGAATGAAAAATGTGGTGAATCCTAGAAAAGAAGTACGTGAATCCTATATGTACTAACTATGTTAATCCTATATTCACTTACTAATCCTACTAACTAGAAAATAAAACAGCTAACTAAGTAATTAACACAGATTAATAAATCAAACTCTAAGAAATAAAATAAGTAATTCGCCGTTCTCCGGCAACGGCGCCAAAATTTTGTTGATATTTTGGAAGTGGTATTTTTAAAACAATATTTTCAATAAAATCTTTGGAAAATCGTCAACCAAAAGTAAATAACCGACTTTCCACGAAGTGGTAAGTACGGGTCGAATCCACAGGGAACGGGAGTTACTCAAATATTTCTAAGAAATTCAATTTATTAATCAAGAAACACTAGTTACAAATACAATGATAAAACAATTACAAATTAACACTACAACTAATGAGAAAAGCTCTTGAGTCTTTTGTTGCACGCCGAGGGTATTTCTATCGTTTCGCCACGGCTCAACTTTCACACTTGGACAAGAATCCCTGGAAATTGATTATGCTTTTCAACCTAAAAACACAGCAAAATACAAAGTTAGTAACTAATTTAATGAAACTAAAATAAAATATAAATTAAACCTAATTCTGAAGAATTTAAACAAATAAAACCTAATTACTAATAAAATAATAAAGAAAATATCAAACTAATTTTAAAATCAACTGACCTAAGTCTAACAATGCTGGATGATGCAGATGCAGCACTAAAAATGCAGAAACTGATGAAAACAAACCGAAAATAACTAAAAGAATGAAATTACGAAACTACCCCTAACTAGTGCAAAATAAACTTCTAACAGTTCTTTGGAAAATGACTATTTGACAGGGCAAATGAGGTCCGATTTTCCTGAAATTTATTCTATTATGTAACTGACAGATTCAAGAATCTGACAGTTTTTACAGAATTAAAAAATAATATCTGGAACTCCAGATATAAGCGTTTCAAAACTGGGAAAAATCAAGATATCGCAGGTCCCGAAATTTTAAAATCCGAAAAAGCGGTTTTCATAAAATACTTAAAAATCAAACCAAACCAACTTGGATCGAGCTGAAATTTGGTCTGCAGACAGTTAACACACCAATAAAGTGAATAAAAAAAAATTATTTGGAAAACTCGAAATTTTTGCACATGAAATGACGACAGTGCGACAGGGCAAAAATTGGGTTTTGCTTTCAATGCACTATTCACTTTGTAAGTCTATTTTAAACACTAAAAATGCAATCTAACCCTAATGCAATCCTAAATGGTACTGAATGACAATTTATATTCAGATGATGAATGCAATTATGCTAAAAGAAATATAAATGAAATACGATATGCAAATTATGACTAAAGCTAAATGAACTAATAATGCAAATGCAACTAATGTAATTAAAAACACAAACCTAACTCTATGAATTAAAGAATGAAGGAGTTTAATGATAAACACAACTAACAGAATGAAAACGAAAAACAAACACTCACTAACTAATTATAAGTCAAAGAAACATCTACTTCTAAAAATATGATAAATTCAAACAAAAGACCACTCAACTAACTTACTCTATATTTAATATTAATCAAAACTAAACTTAACTAAACAACTAAAGACTACAGGGAGTGCGGTTTTAGAGTTGGGATGGAATCAAGTACACGCCCCACACAGATGATCCAACTGGGTCGACCTACTTAGACACTGCCTAATTTAAAAACCTAAAAATTAAAACCAAATTAAAATATCCTAATTAATAACCTAATTACTAACTTATAGTTAATACACTTAACTAAAGTAATTAAACCTAATGTCAATATAGACTTAACTAAAAAGATTTAATGTTAATTGATGATGTATAAATGTCACGTTTTATTAATACATTTTCACTGCATAAATGCATCATCTATAGGTTTAAAGCATACACTTAGGTGCATAATGATGTTAGGGAGCTCTGGTTCGAATTTCATCAAAATCGAAGTTAATTTGAAGGAATTATGGCATTTACAGTGTAACGGGTCAAATATCGGATCCGATTTGAGAGATTTGGATCTAGACGCCCATTTGGACTTTAGATCTGGACCAAATTACATGGATTTAACCCAGCTCCAGCCCACTTAAGTTTTGTAAAAACATTTTCTAAAAACCCCTTGCAGAAAGAGGCACCCAGCAAATATTTTTATTTTAATCCTATTTTTGTAAAATAGCCAAAAGTAGCCAAATCGTAAAAAGGGAGAGGGGGCGCCCATTCCACCTGTCTTTGCCTTGGTTTTCGTGCCCTAGGGGCACGATTCTAACTCCAGCCCCCTTCTCATCCTCCATCTTCACGCCATCTCCATTAGAGCATGAAAACAAGCTTGAGATCCAAGCTTTTTCTTGCCTTCTTTCATAACCTCTCCATTTCTTTATCTTCCATGTTGTTTAATATCCTTTGTTGTTGTGTTTTGCAGGTGCAGCAGAGGTGGGAAACACTTTTCTCGGGTGGAAGTGCGAAACACTCCAACGAGAAGGGCCGGCTCTACCTCCATCCGGTCTTCTACGCCCCTGTAAACACCCCAAATTTTCACCCTTATCCAGTGCTTACATTTCATGTGTCATTGCTTATCATTGGATGAATTCAGCATGTCATTACATGTCATTACATAGCATTGCATGTCATTGCATCCCATTTTCGAGATCCAGCACTCATATTTTCAAAATATTTAATCCAGATTTGAGTTTTTAAAACTTTTTCTTTCGAAATCAATTTCAAAACCTGGGTTTTTATTCAACATTCTGTCATTTTCTAACCCTGGGACCTTACATTTCGAAATGTTTTCTCAGAAAACAATCTGGATTCATTTCAAACTCAATTTCAATTGTTTTCAATTCTCAGAGGTGGTGTCGCTTCTGGATTCCTTTACTTGTCAAAAATATCCAAAAATTTCAGAGTCCTGGTTGGATCAGGACACTTTTTCTAGAGTCCAGTCGGATCAGAACTCTACTTTTCACTACCTTTTTACCTGCTTTCGGAGAAAACCTTTCAAAATCTTCTGTTTTGGCCAAAATTTCAGAGTCCAGGTTGGATCAGGACTCTTCTTCAAGAGTCCAGTCGGATCAGGACTCTTCTTCAGAGTTTCAACTAGATTGAGACTCTAATCTTTTACAACAATTTTATCCATTTTCAATCAAATCTTTCAAAAAGAGTCAAAAACTCAGAGTTCCAGTCAAAACAGGACTTTGTTCAGAGAGTCCTAGTTGGATCAGGACTCTGATCCTGATTTCAATTTTGAGAGAATCCTTTAGAAATCTTTCAATCTACCAAAACTATTACACTTTTATCAAAGAATTTTAAAATTCTGAGGTTTTATCTCAGAGTCCTGATCAAATCAGGACTCTACCCCAGAGTCCTGATCGAAGTAGGACTCTTTCCAAAATTGATTTTCTCACTTCATTTTCACTGGTTTTCAAAAGCTTTGCTTAAATTCCATCACTTATCAGAAAATCCAAAAATATAAGAGTCCTAGTTCAATCAGGACTCTGTTCTCAGAGTCTCAGTTGAATCAGAACTCTAGTTTATTCCAATATTTGTTATTATTTTAACTGTTTTCACAAATTCTTTTAACTGTTTTTTTAGAAAATACCAAAAAAAAATCTAGAGTTTTAATCCGATCAGGACTCTGTCCCGGAGTTCTAGTCCAGTCAGGAGTCTGTTTTGAAGTCTGTTTTTATTCCATTTTCATTTATTTCCATTTGTTTTCAAAAATTAGGTCATTTTGCAGAGTTCAGTTAGTTCAGGATTCTATTTCAGAGTTCTGATCGAGTTAGGAGTCTAACCCTGACTGTGTTTTTTGACTCATTTCACCATTTTCTGATAAAATCTTTCAAAAACCTTTCATTTGGCTTTTTAAAATGTAAAATCTCAGAGTCCTGAGAGTTCAAGACTCTAACTCGGAGTTCCAGTTTGCTTGGGACCCTATTTTTAAAGATTCTGAATTTCAATTATTAATTTTAACCCCTTTTGAAAGTTATTTTCAGTGTTTATTTCAAAATTCTTCAAAACTCGATGTGGGCCCACTCAGTTGGCACCATATCCAGAGGAGTTATGACTTGGTTAGAACCCTATTCCATTTCAAAAATTCTAATTTTAAGATTGCTTTTGAAAATCCTTTTAAAAACTCCTTCAATTTCAAGTTTTAAAATCGCTTTTTAAAAAACTCAAGTAGGGCCCACTCGGGGTGGTGCCATATTCGAGTAAGTCAGGGCTAGACTAGGGTTAGTCAGTGTCTTGGTTAGTGTTAGAGGTTTAGAAGGGTCAAAAGTTATTTTAAAAACTCATTTTTGAAGTTTGGATTTTAAAACTAGTGTTTTTAAAGGTTTTTAAAGAACTTTAAAAACCCAAATGTGGAAAATGCCAAGTGGCATCACATTTGGGGATTTTTTAGGATTAGCTAGGGGTTAATTAGGCATTATTTAGGATAATTTAGGCTAGGGGTATATAGGTCATTCCACACCAAAATCGCCCCCCCCCCTTTAGAAGTCCAAAAATTTCAAAATTGCTAATTTTCAAAACCTAAAAAGTTTCTATAAATTGAGACCCATAGGGGGTCGATTTTTCCAGCCACCTTTAGAGCAAGTCTTGGAGCTTCTCTCTCCTCTCCAGCCCTTCCTCCATTGCTGCAACTCCAAGGTGAGAAATTTTATTAATTTCTTTAGTTTTATTTAATATTTTTCATGATTTAATGCTAGTTTAACCATTGGTACCATCTATTTCATGGATTCAACCATGATTTAACCTCAAGAACCATCAAGAACGGTCCAAGAAGATGATCTAACATTGTTTTTAGTGTTTTCCAGGGATTCTAATCCATTAGAATTGATTTTAGCACTATTCTTTTTATTATTAACCAATAAAACATGTGATTTACCCTTTTTATGGGTTAAATCCATGTCTTTAAAGGTAAAATCAAATTCCAGTCATTGATTCCTTGATTTTATTTTATTTATTTGTTTATTTATGTTTATTTTACGTTTTTCAGTATAGAAATAATTTTTATTTACTGTTTTAGTGTTTATTTTATTGTTTTTAATTAATTAATGCATGTTTTCTCAAGTTTCTTAGATTTCTGTGTGTTTTTTTTAGTTTAGAACAGAAAAGAGCATGTTGTTTTGGATTGAAATATGTGCTGTTAATTTCTGATTTTTTTATATGTGATGCATGCATATCTTATTGATCTACTGTAATACAATCAGAGTTTTTGGACTTTGGGAACTCTGTCAGAAAAATCAGACATCAAATCGGATTTTTAAAACTTTAAAATCATTGTTAAAATCAAGAAGGTAACTTTCTGTTATGATATTTTTCTCATATTATATCAGAATTTAGATCTGTAAAATGCCATGGATTTACATTGATTAGATCTAGCTACTGTGAAATTTGCAGAATTTTTTATTACTGTTTAGTATTTTTCCTCTGTCAAAAACTCCGATTTCAATTTAAAATTCGTTAGGGTTTATCAAAACCCTAATCAGACTTGTGTTGTTTATAAATCCCAAACCACAGATCCGATTCATGATCTGTAAAAAGTGAGTATTGTTATTTTTTTGTCAACTGTTCAATATTAAAATCGCAGATATTTTGAATGAGTGCTGCTATTTATCCCGGAATTTGCAATTGAAAGTATCAGTCACGACCAAAGTTAAAATCAATATATTCAAGTCCGGATTGTCGGATGGCTATCTCCCTGGTTTTAAAGGCTTTTTCAGATCTGTAAAAAGGAAAAGTTTTGTTTTTTTGTCTATTTGTTCTCTGTAAAATTGCATAGATTTCCATGGAGGTTTGTCCCCTGGTTCGGGTCCTGGACTGAGACTGGTTGGTGAACTAGGTCAAAAATAGCATATTTTTAGGGTTTGATGCTATTTTCAGATTAATTTAATGTTAAAAAAATATTTTTATAATTCTAATTTGATATTAAGGTTATCCCAAGTGCAGGTGCCAATTTTGAGGATTTTTAGAATCCGTTTGATGCTTGAATGGCTTGAATTGTAAAACAGGGCACCCGAAGAATTCCAAAACACTGCAAAAATCACAAAATTTGTGATATTCTTGGATTTTCGTGTATAAGCATATATTTTTAGGGTTTAATCATATTCATAATCATATTAGAATACTTTAGGTTAAATTTGATGTTCATTTTATTTCATTTAGTCCTTAAAACCCAAGTTTTTACCAAAATCTATTTCAGAAAACCCTGATTTCAAGGCCATAGTCTTGCTATCGGGGGCAATTTGGTCATTTGACCTCAATTTCGAAATCCCTAACCCTAATTTTCATATTTTTAAGCATGTCACATCATATTTAGTTTAGTATATTTTCATTTGAATTTCAAAACTTGCATTTTACCAAATATCTTTCTGAAAACCCTAATTTCAAGGCCATAGTCTTGTTATTAGGGGTATTTTGGTCATTTTGACACTAATTTCGAAATTCCATATCTTATCTTTGTTATTTATTCAATTTTATTTCATATTTTATCAATTTGATTTAATGGAATCATGGCAAAAAGGCTTATATCTAGCAAAATCCAGCAATTTCCTGATATTGCTGGATAAATCTAGAAAAGCCAACATATCATCACTAACAAAGTTTTCTAGTTTTCCAGGTACATTGAAGACTTTATTTTTCATGTATTTAAATTTCAATAGTGATGTAAACTAAATTAAACTTTGGAATAAGAATTTACATTTCCTGCTTAGCTTAGGCAGCATTGCATATAGTTTATTTTTTTAAATAATGTTAATGTGTGATGGATGATGATTCATGCATATTCAAAACTCACCATGGTCTATAATAATGGCACATGCACTAGCTTTTATGAAGTTTATAAACTTGGTGGAATTCGTATTTATGGCCATAGTCAGAATATGAATGATACCCAGATTTATGATCTTCACATTAGCCACATTCAGCCTACACTCTTAGGCTAACTTCAAAAATGCACTGCATTTCTCAAAAATACAAAAAGAATTTTATCAATTCCTCAAATCCATATTCATTCATTTCATGCATTTGCCAATGCCAATTCAAATTTCAATTCAAATTTCAATTCAAAGAAGTTTATTTTTCTCAAAAATTTCCTAAGTCTTATTCAAAAATCGATTTTCTCAAAATATTGATTTGCCAATGATATTTCAAGTATTTCCCAAGTTCCAAATTCGATTTTCTAAGTTATATTTTCGATTTCAAAGTTTGAATTCAAAGAAATCAAGTTTTGCAAAGTTATTTCATATTTCTCAAAATCGATTTTCACAAAATCCTTATATTTCTTCAGAAATCGATTTTCACTTTCTCAAATATAGTATCTCAATCATGATTCATGATTTCAAAAGGGTTTATTTTCCAAATATTTTCAAATCTCAAAGCAAACATCATGTTTTCAAATATGCATTTTCAGAAATTCATAGCACATGCCTGATTCTTTGTGCATTTAGGAATTAGAATATGGTTTAGACAAGTTGAACAAAGCAAAGCATTTGATTGATCCTTGGTTCAATTACCCCTGGTAAAGACGCCAAGAACGGTTGAATCTCGTACCGACAGGCGAGTCCCATTCTTCGGAATAATCCCGCATTTTAAAAACGGAGGCAAGTTATTTTCAAAATCTTTTTCAAAGGTCAGTTTGATTTGCAAAAGTAAAATTTTGCGATGATAACAGGTTTGGCGACCGTGATGGGACCTGTCTTCGCCTGATCAATCTAATGCTCTACTTAGTTCAAATTGTCAAAATCGATTTCCATGGAATGTCAGCTTTGCTTTATGATATCATGTGAACCTAGGAGCCTAGACTTGAACCCAGCTGACATGGAATGCATATAGACTAGGTATGGTTTGGTAGGACCATATTGAGGAGAATTATTCATGCTCACCTAGACTTAGGTCTAATACAACCCTCCTCAATCTAGGTTTGATTGAAAACAATGTTTGTTTCTTCAATTTTTTCAAAATCTCTATCTCTTTAGGTTTTAGAGCCTTCTGATTTGATTGCATGTGCTCATGTTTTCAAAAACCACCCTACCTATATTGTACCGGTCTTCACGTTGCTGGGCCCTCTTCCAGAACCATAGTTCGGGACAGAGCCTCACAACTGGGCCACTTATTTGGGTGAAAACCCCCCTGCCACGTACCAAGGGCCATAGTCCAACGTATATCGGCAGGTGCTCAAGGATGTTGGAAAACTTGAACCTAGAACCGAAGAAATTGATTTTATGCCACGTACATCGAGCCTCGGCTTGAGTATATAGGCATAGCATGATTGAACACAGTTGATCTGAACCTTAGAGTTAGGATTAAGGTCCTACAACTATTTCAAAATTTGTGCATCTAGAGTCAGCTTTTAGGGAATGCTGTATGTGCATACTTGTTTATGCAGAATGTGATTGAATGTGTTATTTCCTTTTTATTTTTCATATTTTCCCAATTTTCTAAAATACTGGACGATTTTCTCAAAATTCCGCAATCCATGTCCATGTACTGTCCATGTTTTAAATCCTTGACGATTTTCAAAATACTTCATTTTATGAAGTACTTCCTTATATTTCATTAAACTCTGGACGATTTTCATAAAATTCCTCCATTTTTCTCAAAACTCCAGGTGATTTCCCATCTTTCATGTCTTCTGGATCTCGAATTTCCTGCTTTATTTTTATCCTGCCTGCATTTTCCTCAAATTTCCTGTATTTTCCCAAGTCTTATTCCAATTTTCTATGATTTCCAGTCCGATGGCATCCAGTCAGCTTGATTCAGTCTTCCATGAGGGTCACATCTCCTACGAGGTGTGACAAAGTCTTCCTGAACATCGAGAACTGAGCACCGGATCCTTCTTTCCCCGGTGGTACTATTTATGGCTCAAGAATTTCTTTCGTATGTTTCCGGACCACTTGGACGATTGTGGGTTAGAACTGGCATCTGCAGTGGGAAAGCAGACAGTCAACGGCAATTTGATCCATGCACTAGCAGAACGGTGGAATCCGAGCACTTCTACCTTCTGGTTCCCGTGGGGCGAGATGACAATACTGATAGATGAATTTTCAGAGATTATGGGATTGCCCGAGCCAGCCGGTCAGCCTGGAGATCCATTGGAGAAACAGTTTTTGATCAATGTCAAGGGACTGGATCCCCGAGACGCTTTAGCTCGCATGACAGGACGCAAGTCTTGGCCATTGATAAAGGAGGATGGAAATGAATATGTGGACCTGCTCGAAATCTACAAACAGTATGGAACATTTGTAGAGGTCAGCTCATTGTCCAGGACAGCTCGAGAGAGAATTCAGCATGCGATGGTTCTGTGCACGGTGGGATTAGCTTTCTTTCCTGATGGACGGAATTATATAGATATCAGAATAGTTCAGCTTCTAAGGAGATGGGGAAGTCGACAGACTAGCCACCTCTCCATAGCCATGGCCGCACTCGCTTTTCTATACCGAGGGTTGACCCGCTTCACACTCGGAGAGTCAATCCTAGTCGAAGGGTGCACCTATGCCTTGCAATCTTGGTTCCTCCGGCATGTGCCCACCCGAGCCAGTTCATTTAGATACAATGGTGAAAAGCGTCTTCCAATTGCTCGATACTGATTCTTGATCGACAACCTTCAGGAGGAAGAAGTTGTATGGGACTACTTTGATCGTCAGGAATCACCTCTCAGATATACATATGCATACGGCAAGCGGTTCAGGTTACTTGGCCCATTCTTCTGTGCATACTACCATCCAGAGCGGTGTGTCAGACAGTTCTCTCAGAGGCAGAAGCGTGTAGAGATTCGTCCACTAGCAGGGGTTCTGCCAGAATTCGACCTCGCATCAGATCAATTGTCTGGAGCATACCATTCTGCCAGACATGGCTGGGATTCCTTTATTACTCTTACTATTTTTCCTGGTCCTCGAGTGTCCTCTGATTATCAGGAGTGGTGGAAAATTGTCCGTCCCCCTCCCCTTTGTCGAGTCTATTATTAATAAAATCATGTCTTTTTTTCTTCAATAAAATTCCTTTAAATTTTATCCTATCTTGATTTGACGACCTCGCCTAGGTAACAAGGCATATTTTCCAGTTGTTTATTTTGCAAAGAATAGCAACGCAATTTTCGTAAATCCAGCAACGACTCAATCCCTAGTAATGGGATATTATTTCAATTGTCTACCAAAATTCTCAACAAATATTTTCCTCCAAACCGAATTTCCTTCAAAATCCTAATCATCAGTTTTGCCTTGCAGAGAGCGTTAGCAATCTCCAGAGAGCGTTAGCAATCTCCAGAGAGTTGTCGTGACATTCAATGGTTCATACAAGGTCCGGAAAGAAAACCGCAGCAGTTGAAGGCATTGCGTACTCAGTCACTTCAGAAGAAGAAATGGACTCCCCCCGATCAGCCAAAAGTCAAGGACAGCAGATGGAGGATGACGTGGATCCCCAGATGTACATCATGTTCAAGAAAATGATGACCAAGATGCTGGCAGAGCAAGCTGAAGCCAGTACTGAGCAGACTCAGACCAAGCAGAAGGATAGGGGTCACGCGGCCAGAAATGTGAAGATCAGTAAAAAGCAGAATCGTCATGAGGTAATGTCTGATGAGTCAGAATCAGCAGATGATACTGATAAAGAATATGAAAACAAGCAAGAATTCAGAAGGTCGACTCAGGGGCAGGGGTCGGCCTATAAATCCAAGAATCAGTCTGTTGACGACCCTACACAGTCACAACTCAAAGATGTGATGAAAATAGTTAAGGATCTTCAAACTCATGACAAGGGCAAAAGAGTCTTTACAAGAGAAGACTTCTATGATGGACTGGATGGGGATGATGATCTTGATAATCTCCCCAAGAAATTTATCAAGTTTGATGGTTCGGGTGACCCAAAAGCACATATCGCCCTATTCTTCGCAGAATGTTCCAGGTTCAAGAGGAACAATCGTGCCTTATTTCTCTGCTTTCCTCGCAGTTTGGAAGGTGTTGCAGCAAAGTGGTACTCAGAGCACATTAATCCGATAGAACTGAAAGAATTCGACAAAGTGGTCAATTTATTTATTGAGCGCTTTCTATTCAATGCTGAAGCACTCCCGACTCTCAGTCATCTCTGCAGTCTGAGGCAGAAGGAAAACGAGAAGGCCAGGGATTTCATTCATAGATGGAGATCCGCTTGCAATAAGATGTGTGATCCAATAGCAAAAAGACACGCACTATCTTTGATCCTGAGCAACTTCTCGCAACCCCTAAGGGGACTAATTTCTACATCTCCATCGAAGAGTTTCATAGAACTGACAGAACGAGCCGAATGGCTCGAGTTGAGTATGGAGAACGGATCTTATGAGGGTTTTATGTTTACAAAGAATAACAGTCAACAAGAATAAAAGAAGAAAGCCCATTTTACCTACTCTGCCAATAACAGTAAGAATCAGAACAAAGGAAATGAAAAAAATCACAATTATGCTTCAGGAGGGTCAAATCCCAACAAAAGTGATTAGAAAGGCAAGTCGATTATTCAATATGATAAGCAGCCACAGCAGACCCTCGAACAGAGATCAAGACCACAAGAAAAGCCGAAGCGGGAAGGATGGAGTTATAACCGTAAGTTTACTCCTCTAGACCAGTCCCTCGAGACGGTATTAGAATATATGCTCGGCAGTGATATGATTAAGCTTCCAAGGGTAGCTGACCCGCCAGTGGTTATGGGAAAAATGAAAGACAGATTCTGCAAGTTCCACCGAACTGTGGGACATGATACCAAGAACTGTTTCGTTCTCAAAACATCATACAAGATTATATTGACAAAAATCTGTTGGTAGAAGGGGCTGAAGATGAGAAAATGGAGATTCTAAAACAGCCTTTCTTGCAGCACTCAACAGCAATGATATCTTATCATCCCTTTCAGCCAAAAGATCATATCCGACCATGCCCTAGCAGTGATATCAAGGTGCAGCATCAGGTATTAGTGTTGCATAAGGCCCAGTCCAGTTCTCAAAAGATGGACCGCGTTTCAGCATTTAGTAAGCTGAAAGTTTCGAGAGAGCCCGCTAGAGTATCTCCAGAGGTAGCCAAAAGAATGTCGTAGATACCCAAGAGCCTTGTCAAACCTACTTCAGAAAAAGGGAGAACATCAGAAGAAAAGGTCGATACAGTGCAAAGACCAATCACTGCCCTCTCTAATATCCCTATCCTTGAGTTGGCACGTGCCTCTCCTAAGCATCAGCAAGTCCTGGACGATTTACTGCGAAAAATCAAGGTCAAGCCAGGCACCACACCTGAAGACATCGCTCAGATCGTTAATCAGGCCATGACCAATGCTCCCATAACCTTCTCAGATGAGGATCTGCCAAAACCTCACGCATTTCATAACAATGCTCTGTACATTATGGTGCAAACCCGGGGAATGAGTGTACCCCACGTGCTTATAGATGGAGGCAGTAGCCTCAACATTTGTCCTAAAATGACTGCCAAGGCTCTGGGTATAAAAGAAGAAGAGTATACACCAGATCCGATCACTATTTATGGGTTCGATAATCATGGACAGACAGCAAAGGGAAAGATCTTCTTGGAAATATTTATCAACTACTCTGTCCATACAGTGCTTTTCCATGTCGTCAACGTGCCACCAACGTATAATCTTCTACTGGGAAGAACATGGATTCATAATGCCAACGTCGTACCATCCACTCTGCATCAGTGTATCAAATGGTCTAAAGTTGGCATGATAACTACTGTTTTGGGGGAAGATCCTGAAGAGAGGCTACCTCAGCCTATGATCCCTAGGCCAACTTATACTGCTGATATCCCCAGCATTAGGGAAAGTGAAGAGGTTGTTCTCAGTGAAAGCCTTGAAATGCTAAAGTTAGAAGCAGCATTAGAGACAAATCACACAGCAGCGATGGTCCAATGGCAAGGACCACATTTCTTTAAGATCGGAGGTCGTCTCGATTACAGTACTTTCAAAGACCATCCTCTTTTCCCGCAGTTTGTTAAAACCAAGAAAGGATTTGACCTATTACTGAAACATGGTTATCAGCCTTTCAGAGGATTGGGCAAGAACGGAGATGGCCGGCTAGAGCCAGTGATCCCTGATCATCATCCGCGCAGGGCAGGACTAGGATTCATGGGCAAAAGATCTCACAAAAATACTATCTTCATTAAAGGGATCCATTAAAAATTTTCTACCATCTGTCTTTTCTATTCCATTCATTTGATTTCTGCAGTTTGTAGGGACAATGTCCCATTTCAGCTCATTTTAAATGTCCTTATTTCATTCCAAGACTTTAATAAAGTTATCAATTTTCTCGTCTATCTGGATGTCATCTTTCTCTTATTCCTCTGTAATTTGTCTTCAAAATTCATTATTCTTATCTTTTTTATTCTCATACAATTTATGTCATAGTGAATGAACTTTTTCTAAAAGCTATTCTTTTTCAAAAATTTCAGAATGTCTTCTTAACCGATAAAAAGATTAGTCATCAATCCTTCAATCCTATCGAAATCGGCAAAGATACATCAAGTCCGGGTAAGAGCAGAGGACAGTAAGGTCACAAAGCAGTCAAAAGAAATGACAGAATTTGATTTGTCGCTTCCAGAGTTGCCAGAGTTTGCAGCGATTCAGAAACAAGATGAACCATCGACCCTAGTCCAGGATCCGACTGAGGACATCAATACTGGTTCAAAAGATAGTCCAAAAATTCTCAAGATTGGCACCAGCCTAAGTACAAATGAGAAGAAAAGGCTCATTGACTTTCTCAAGCATTACCAAGAAGTATTCACATGAACTTATGAAGATATGCCAGGTTTAGATCCTAAATTGGTGGAACATCGACTCGTTCTGAAGCCTGATGCAAAACCTGTTAAGCAGAAGTTAAGAAAAATGGATCCTCGAATCGAGCAACAGGTCAAGGAAGGACTTGAGGACTTGCTTAAAGCAGGATTCATTCGAGCAATAGATTATCCGGACTGGTTGGCAAATATTGTTGCAGTTCCCAAGAAAAATGGCAAAGTGCGAATTTGTATTGACTTTCGCGATCTCAATAAAGCTACTCCGAAGGATGACTATCCACTCCCAAATATTGATCTTCTAGTTGATAGCACGGCTGGGCATGCCATGTTCTCCTTCATGGACGGATACTCCGGATATAATCAGATCAAGTTAGCCGCTCGTGACCAATCCAAAACATCCTTCACTACGCCATGGGGCACTTTCTATTATACAGTCATGCCGTTTGGGCTCAAGAATGCTGGGGCAACCTATCAGCGTGCAATGGCTGCCATTTTCCATGATCAGATGCACAAGACTATGGATGCATATGTTGATGACATCCTGGTCAAACACAAAGAAGAAGACGATCATATTGATGCTTTAAGTCAAGTCTTCAAGCGACTCATTCTTTACAAAATGAGACTCAATCCTCAGAAATGTGTCTTCGGGGTTGAATCAGGCAAATTGCTAGGCTTCTTGGTCAGCAAAAAGGGGATAGAAATGGATCCCGATAAAGCAAAGGCCATCATTGACATGATACCTCCAACTATTCTTAAGGAATTGCGTAGTCTTCAGGGACGTATGCAATCAATTCGGAGATTCATATCCAACCTTGCCATGAGATGTGAACCTTTCAATCATCTACTCAGAAAAAGAGTGAAATTTGAGTGGGGACCAGAGTGTCAGCAATCGTTTGAACGTATCAAGAAATATCTTCTTAATCCGCCCGTTCTGAAGCCACCAGAATTGGGAAAGCCTCTCTTGCTATATGTTTCAGTTAACCAAGCCGCTTGTGGTGGATTCTTGGCACAGTATGAGGAAGGCAGTTTGATTGAACATGCCATCTATTATGTAAGCAAGACCTTCATTGATTACGAGAAGAAATATTTTCAGATAGAAAAGACATGCCTAGCACTAGTATGGATGTGTCAGAAGTTGAGACATTACTTGTTAGCATCAGAAGTCAAGATTCTCTCAAAACTTAATCCTCTCAAGTATATTCTCGAACAACCATTTCTCAGTGGACGGATTGCTAAGTGGCAAGTCCTGTTAATGCAGTATGATCTCGGGTATGTTTCTCAGCAATCTATCAAAGGTCAAGCAATTGCAGACCAATTGGAAGATTTTCCTTTAGCAGAAGATGTTAAAATCGAGGATAGTTTTCCCGATGAGCGGATCTGTAATGTTCAACAATCCCCAGTTTGGAATCTATTTTTCGATGGATCCAAGAACATGGCTGTTTTGCTAGTCCTCGAGCAAACTAGAAAAATGCAAGAAATCAAACTATCACCTAACTCACTTTCGTAGGAATCACGATTGCATTTAGCTCATGCAACAAGCCCTTTCAACCCCTGGGTTACCCCAGTGGACGAGTAAGGTCTCGTGAGGGTTTGCAGTGATGCTACCCACAAACATCTCTGTCATGTATGCATAATATTACACATCCTCATAAGCAGTAAGTAATTAAAGACTTTGTTTTCACAAATATTTCCTATTATTTCACAATCGAAATATAATTAGTCTTTTATATACCACCACAGAAAAAGAATTTCTTTCACTTTTCTAAATATCACAATTATTTATGTTTTATTCTTAGAAAATCCAATAAAAACATATTATTATTTACTTATCCTCACTCATATGTTTTCTGCACAGGTTTTCTCAATCACACTTCTAAGCATTGAACTTTTCTTTCTTTTTAAGCTCTTTTCTCTCTCTTTTTTCTTTTCACGCTTTTTCTTTTTGCGCACTTATTCTTCTCTTATAGCTTGCGTGTGGTCTGCTTTTATGCCTTGTGCAATGTCAATATCTTCTATACTTTTTCAATGCATACCAAAAGATATCAACTAAGACATAAAAGTGACTTCCTTCATTCACCTTTATAACATGAGAGTCAAATATTTCAACTTGTATCTGTTCTCAGTTACGTAGGATCACAAAGTTTTCCACTCTCCTTTTCCGAAATGGAATTAAAAGTTTCAACTTACATCTAATTTCCATCTACTAAGGATTGTGGAATTATCCAAACAACCTAACACATGCTATATTTTTTCTTTTGAGCTCATTTTTTATGCTTTTGTTCATTTGCTTAGTTTTTCAAAAATAGAACTGTGCATATTCGTATTTATGATTCAAAATAAACTCTAACATGTATCTATCATCATTTCCTCGAAATCCACATAAACAACCATAATTTTTAGATTTATGTCAGAAAAAATTTTTCGTGGGGCTTAAAAATCCTCTAAAAACATCAGATTTGAAATAACATTCATATAAGTTCAAACTTTTTCTTTAAAAATCTACTTTTTATGAGAGATGTGTAAACATGTGCAAGAACGTAAACAGAAATATCCAGGTGTGCAAACTACACCCTCCCCCATGCTTGAATGACACTGTCCCAGTGGCACTCCCCCATGCTTGAATGAAACTACGTGAATGCTCATGAGAAAAATAAATGAGGGAAAAGAGTAGAATAACCTGACATGAATTAAAAATGCACGTTCTATGAATGTAATGAATGCAATGTACACATGACAAAACATGAAACCATGAATGAAACAAAAAGAATATGAAAAACTCATGAAGAAAACTAAAAAGTAAAAACATAATAAAATCTATAAATTCTAAGTAAACCGAATAATGTACAAGATATGGGTTGCCTCCCATAAAGCGCTAAGTTTCACGTCCCCAGCCAGACGGATACCTGGAAAAACCTTCATCGTCCATGAGATCAATGGACATGAAGTCAGACTCAACCGGGCTCTATGAAGAAAAGAGTGTCATCTGTGACACTACGCACTGTGTTTCCATCCCTTCTACCTCGAAATGTAGGATCATAACTCTCTCGACGTGAAGAACAGAGATTAGTCTCATCTGAGAGACTGGTCAAGAATCGAGAGTCTAGGACCGACCGAGTATCAATTAATGCAACTTCAGACAAGTGGTGAATATGATCAGGCTTGACTTGGTCAAGCACCTTCTGCATCTGTACCTCTTGCTTACTAAAAATTGGTGATCCTAAAGGCTGAGATAATGGGGCTTTATATGAAGACTGTAACAACTGAGGGCCTTGCTCATTCTGCTGAGGTAATATGGAAATCGACTCGTCAGTAGAAGTGATATGGGGCTCATGAGTCGATTCCTGAGTGGAGTGACACGCCTTCCCATACTGAAGGGATGTAATAGATTTGACTTGTTCATGATGTGAATCAGTGGGTTGTAAGTCAAATGACATGGAATCCTCTCCCTTAGGGACAACAGATTGACTATGAAGGTTCCCCTGACTTTGTCTACTCAATGTCTGAGCTAATTGTCCCATTTGAGTCTCTAGCTTGGCTATTGACTGCGTATGGGAACAAAGAGTGGCCTTGATATCAGAAAATGCTTCTAACATCTTTTCTTGAAATGATGAACTTGGACTGGGCTCCTGAGGTGAAGGTAGACAATACTGGGGATGAACCTGTGGAAATATAGGATGTGAGTAACCTTGTGAAGGGTTACTGGGTCTATAGTGTGTCTGGGAGGGCTGATGGAATGGGGAACTGAACTGGTTTCGCCAACCTGTGTTATATGAAGATGTAAATGAATCGGGCATGGGTTTAGCTAAACCTTGGGCAACATTCACCTGTTCCTGAACCAATTCAAGATATAATGGCGCTGCCGGACAATCCGCAACACAGTGTGCAGGGCTAGCACATATCTCGCACACTCTTTCTATTGGATTTCTCGAAGAATTGGCTAGGAATTGATCTAACTTCCTAGTCAACTGGTCAACCTTGGTACGCAATTCTAATTCGGACCCAACTTCGGAAATCCCAACTTTCCTAGGACCACTAGACAGAGATGTAGTCCTATCGAACCGTGAAGACAAATTATGATGCATCGTGTTTTCACTCAAGGTCTCGAATAGAGACCACGCCTCATCTTCACTCCTGAGCATAAAAGTGCCCCCACAAGACGAATCAACTATTTGACGATGCTTTTCAGTAAGCCCGTCATAAAAATACTGCACCAACTGCCAACGAGGCACCTGGTGATGGGGACACTTGCAGAGAAGATCTTTCAATCTCTCCCAAGACTCGTGAAATTGTTCTCCCTCAATTTGAGAAAAACTGGTTATAGCTTTACGAAACTGATTCGTTTTACTAATTGGGAAATATTTTTTTAAAAATTCTTTTTGCATTCCTTCCCAAGTAGTAATACGAACCGTCTCAAGAGATTTTAACCAGTGCTTGGCTTTATCTTTGAGAGAGAACGGAAACAAAGTTAACCTCATAGCGTCGTCTCCAAAATTATTGATTCGCACAGTCGAGCAAATCTCAAGAAATTCGTCGAGATGACGATATGGGTCTTCATTGCTAAGGACATAAAACGAAGGTAACATTTGAATCACACTGGCCTTAATCTCAAAATGGCTCGCTCCTACATCAGGTCTCGTGATGCAGGAGGTGGGAGTATACGTATTTGGCATGAAGTACTCCCTCAAAGGACGGATTAATTGATGATCGTCAGCCATTGCGTACACCTTGGAGTAGACCGGTGTAGCACACGTCCTAACTTTGGGTTTTCTACCTGACTAACGCACTAAGCGGCCAAACCACGCAAACCACAAAGCGAGTGAACTAAAAACAACAAAAACTAAACAAACACCACGCAGTTACACATAAAAGAGATTATGCACAGAAATATAAAATCTAAGTGTACGGTACCAATCGTACACAGTCACCTCTAAGGGGTCCTAATAGGTGGGCTGTGCAGAAAAGTAAGCTCGTCTCTAAGATATGCACATACGTGGTTCTAAACCTAAATGCACACAAACACTAGGCAATAAAGTGAATACTAATATTACGCCGTTCCCCGGCAACGGCGCCAAAAATTTGATGTCTTTTTGCAATCGTTGTAATTTTGAAAAGATTTTTATATGAAAAACATGTGAAAACCAGACATCAAATAATAAAAACCAGTTCTCACTAGTGGATGAGACCGGGTCGAACTCAGGGAACGGGAATATTTCGTATTCAAGTACACAAATCTAAACTATTCTTTATTGCCGAATTATTGAAATATAAAATGTTCAGAAAAGGTAAAAACAACTAACTATTACAACAAATGAATACCCTTCGCAGAGGGCGTAAAGTGCAATATTTACAAACCCAATTAAAATTCCTAATTCTAAAAATAAAAGCAAAAAGAAGCTTTATTCTTCGTACTTCGTGTCACGTAATCGCTTCCGCTCCAGTCTCGTGCAATTCTGCACAATTCAAAGGACACGAGCAGTACAAGAGATCGAAATAGAAATTATGCTAGACTAAATATAATACTAAAAAAATTTCTGAAAGAAATCACGAAAGGAATCTAATGACAGTTATAATCTAACTACTAACTAATGAATTACATGGCAATTAAAAACTAATTCACTCACTTAACTAATACCTAACTACTTAACTATAGTCTTGACTAACAATTACAAAATGAAGAAAACAAACAATAGATGATGAACAAAAATTGCATAGAAAGAAGAAACATAAAAGGAAAATGCAATGAATGAACAAATAAGAAAATGAACGGATACACAGTAAAAACAAATCAACACAGGAAATTGAAAATTGTAACAGTGAACAAAATCAGATGCATGACATTGCGAGAATGAGAGAAAAAAAAAATACAGAACTGGAATAATCGATAACAGGAAATTAAAAACTAAACAACAGAAATTTATTTTGTGCGGTGAATGAAAACAGAATTTAACAAATAACTAATGGACTAAATTTATGAAACGTAAATTTTAACAAACAAATTGCAAACAATTAGATCTAATGAATTAAAGAAATCCACATAACTAATCAAAGAAAAAGACAATTGGACGATGAACAGAAAAATCTGACATAGCAACTATTTAGATTTTTTTTTTTCGTTTTTTCTCTTTTTCACACAGAATTTAATTGAAGAAGAAGATAATGAAGTAGAAAAAGCTAATGCTGAAATCAAACTCGATGTATTTATTTTTTTATTTTTCTGAAACAAAACAGACACAGTTAGATGATCGATTGAGAAGAAAGAAAAAGACAAAGAAGTAGAAGATCAGAAGAAGAAGAAGAAGAAGAAGAAGAAGGAGAAGAAGAGGAAATCGGTAGAATCAGAAAAAGAAGAAGAAGAAGAAGTAAGAGAAGAAAGAGAACTCAGCACTCACCGTACCGTGAACCTGAGGGAAGAAGCTGGCGACCTCCACCACCGCTGCCGTCGCCGGAAGGAAGCTCCACCACCGCCGGTTGCCGGATTTGACAGAGAAAGAGGGAGAAAGGGAAGGTAGGTAAGGAATGGCCCGGTGTTGGTGGAGGAGGGTGAGAAAAGAGGGAAAGAGAGGGAAAGAGGGGAAAAAAGGAGAGGTTTCAGGCGTAAATGGGGGAGGCGCCCTTCCACTCTCTGTTTTTGGGGTTTTAAAAGTAACGAACCGGCTGGAACCGGTTTGAAACAAATGCAAACCGGTTCAAGCGGGTTTGTTTATTTATTTTTTTTAAAAGCAAACCGGGTGAACCGGTTTGTGTTTATTTTTGCAATTTTCAAAAATCAAAAACTATATAAAATTTTCAAAGAAAAAACAAAACTTATTTATGAAGAACTAAAAAAAACTATAAAAATTTTTTTTCTCTTTTTTAAAAAAAACAAACACTTAAAATGAAAAAATAATTTTCTATATTATTTTTTTTTTTTCATTTTTAATTGCAAACTAAAACTAAACTACTATGAATATAACAAAAACTAAAATATGTATAAAAATGTAAAAATAAAACTATTTTTCATGCATTTTCTATTTTTAAATCATTTTAACACATTTACTCGAAAACTAACATAAAGTTGGGTTTTTAAAACATTATTTCATAAAATCATGCATATTTAAATGTTAATAAACCCTGAATTATATGCATGATCAATGGCCGGCATAGGGGTCGGAATCTTGCTGATCACACCAGAGAAAGAGATGATCCCCTTTTCTCTGAAACTGGATTTTCAATGTACCCATAATATGGCTGAGTATGAAGCTTTAATACAAGGTATGAGAATTTTGCAAGACTTCAATGTTAAGAGGGTACACGCTTTCGGTGATTCATTGCTCGTAATTAGCCAAGTCAAAGCTGAATGGCAGGTAAAAGATCAGAAGTTGCTCCCTTACCAAAAGATCGTTTTAGCCCTTATCAACAATTTTGAGGAATTTCAGCTTTTTCATATCAAAAGAGAGTTTAATCAAATAGCTGATGGTTTGGCCAGTTTGGGCTCCATTATATCTTTCAGAAATGGAGAATCCTGTCGCTCTTTTGAAATCGGTAGACTTGACCAACCTGCCTTCATTCCAGTAATGCAAGTCAACCAGGCGGAACAGAAAAAGAAGCCTTGGTATCAAGATATCAAAAACTTTATTGAAACTGGTGAGCTTCCACCATAACTATCAAAGAAGGAGCAAAAAGCAATTCAGCATATGTTCGCCCGCTATTTTATCCTTGCCAATGTTCTTTATCGTCGTGGGTTCAGTTCTGAGTATTCCAGGTGCTTAGACAAAGAAGAAGCCAAAGAAATCGTGCGAGAAGCGCATGAAGGTATTTGCGGTGGTCATGTCGGCTACCAAACCCTTGTTAAACAAATCATTCGGGCAGGATACTATTGGAGAACCATGCAGCAAGACTGCTATCGTTTTGTGAAGAAGTGTGTTCAGTGTCAGATACACGCACCTTCCATTCATGCGCCAGCCACGTACTTGCAATTAGTCGTGTCTCCATGGCCATTTTCTATGTGGGCCTTCGACGTTGTAGGACCCATCTCTCCTTCAGCTTCTAATGGTCATAAATATTTCTTTGCCGTAATAGAGTATTTCACCAAATGGGTTAAAGTCATCACTCTGCGTACAGTGGAAGGTCGACATGTAGTTTCGTTCATTCATAAGAACATTCTTTGTCGTTTCGGTATACCGCACGATATCGTGTCAGATAATGATACTCATTTCAAGAATGAGAGAATGAAGATCTTTTGTTCAAAATTCAGAATTCATCATCATTTTTCAGCTCCTTATTATCCACAAGGAAATGGTCAGGCAGAAGCAACAAACAAGAGTTTGATTCGCATCTTGGAAAGAACTGTTGAGACGGGTCATGATTGGCACGAGAAAATCCATGATGCACTTTGGGCATATCGAACTACCATTCGAACCCCAACCAATGCGACTCCTTCAGAACTTGTTTATGGGACTGAGGTGGTGTTACCCCTTCATGTTCAGAAGCCCGCCCTTAAGTTCGCATCTTTTTTAGAGTTACCACTCGATCAGTATCAGCAATAGAGATTGGTACAGTTAGATTTACTCGATGAGAAAAGACTCAAAGCAGCAGAGCACGCTCAGTCTTATCGTCAGAGGATAGCAAGGCAATATGCCAAGTCAGTCATCGAAAGGAGATTCCAAGTTAATGACTTGGTCCTTAGATCAAGGGCTCATCTCAAGCATCGTCCACGTGGCAAATGGTCACCAAACTAGGAAGGTCCCTACGTGGTGAAAGAAGCGTTGCCCCGTAATTCATATCGTCTGATTAATACAGACGGGGTAGAACTATCCGACCCCATTAATGCTCGACATCTGAAGAAATTCTATACCTAGAAAATCTCTATTCTATCTTTTGTATTCTTCAAAAATTCCTTTCAATAAATGATCAATTATTCTTTTGTCAAAATATCTCTCTTCCCCAGAATATACTGGGGCATTCTTGTTAAAGTTGACTTTTATCCAAAACAATCTGTGTGCAGGCATGATCTAATAAATCTCTCATTTTGCACGCATGTGCACTCAGTTGCATCCATTTGCATTTGCATGCATTCATCTGCATCAATTTGCATTGAATTTCCCATTCAGGATAAGGGATAAATCCTGAGACCCTGGCAAGTCGTCCAAGTTATCATCAATTGATGACCCTTTAAAACCCAGTGCTCGTACTGGTAACCTTTTAAAACCCAGTGCTCGTACTGGTAATCTTTTAAAACCCAGTGCTCGTACTGGTAATCTTTTAAAACCCAGTGCTCGTACTGGTAATCTTTTAAACCCCAGTGCTCGTACTGGTAATCTTTTAAAACCCAGTGCTCGTAGTGGTAATATTTTAAAACTCAGTACTCATACTGGTAATCTTTAAAAAAAAAAAAAAAAAAACCTAGTGCTCGTACTGGTAACCTTTTAAAACCCAGTGTTCGTACTGATAATCTTCCAAAATCCAGTGCTCGTACTGGTACTCTTCCAAAATCTGATGCTTGTACTAGTTGAACTAGTCCCAAATGTCATCTTTATACTTATCAACTTTTCTTTCCTTTAAATGTCTTGAATTGGTCTAGAAGATTCGAGTTCCGATTCGAATCTTCTTCCAAATCCAATTCAGAATTGGTCTAGAAAATCCAAGTCCCGACTTGAATTTTCTTACAAATCCAATTCGTATAATTTTCTTTCCTCTAGATTCTAGAATTGGTCTAGAAGAGTCGAGTTCCAATTCGAATCTTCTTCCAAATCCAATTCAGAATTGGTCTAGAAAATCCAAGTCCCAACTTGAATTTTCTTACAAATCCAATTCGTATAATTTTCTTTCCTCTAGATTTCAGAATTGCTCTAGAAGAGTCGAGTTCCAATTCGAATCTTCTTCCAAATCCAATTCAGAATTGGTCTAGAAAATCCAAGTCCCGACTTGAATTTTCTTACAAATCCAATTCGTATAATTTTCTTTCCTCTAGATTCTAGAATTGGTCTAGAAGAGTCGAGTTTCGATTCGAATCTTCTTCCAAATCCAATTCAGAATTGGTCTAGAACATCAGAGTTCCGACTCGAATTGTCTTTCAAAATCCAATTCATCTAGTCTTTCCTTGAAGATTTGAATTTCGATTCGAACCTTCAAACCGAACCCAGTCTTACACCGGTCCGGTTAAATCCAATTTTCAAAATTGGTCCTTTTATGAAATCCAATCTCGCCTTGGTTGCTTTACCAAATCTCGTATTGGTAATCTTTTAAAATCCAGTGCTCGTACTGGTAATCTTTTTAAATTCAGCGCTCGTACTGGTAAATCTTTTGAAATCCAATGCTTGTATTAGTGATCTTCCAAAATCCAGTGCTCGTATTGGTAATCCTTTAAAACCCAGTACTCGTACTGGTATTTTAATTCGGTCTTCATATTGGTCGCAACATGACTCTCACATTGAGGTTCAGACTCGATGTTAATCTTCAAACCTGCGAACCAAACAATCTGTATCAGACCCTTGGGTTGTTCCATTCTGTTAATCTGACATTCGGGTTGCCAATTTTGTCAGACCTCTAGTCATTCGTGTTATCAAGCAGTTCTTTGAGTTATCAAAATCTATCAAAATCAATCGTCAAGTATTTCTCTTGCAAGGGACCCTTTTTTCAGGGAGAGTTTGAGGGAGCTTGTTTCTTTTCGCATGTCTATATTGTTCGTTCGTTGAACCCCTTTTTCTAGGGAGAGTTGGAAGGGACTCATGCTTCATGAACAATTTGCAAAACAATCTTTATTGTCACACAAGGAACCCTTTTTCCAGGGAGAGTTTCGATGGAAGCTCATCCTCCTTGTAACCCTAAATGTCTTTTGTTAGGCCACCCCCGTCGTCGAGGACCCTTTTTCCAGGGAGAGTGTGATGGACTCGTTCCTCTATGATATCCTTTCAATCTTTGTTAGTGGCCCCCTTTCCATAAGAGAAGCCTAGAAATAGGGAGTTTTGACGAAAACTCTATTTCTCTTCGAAAGTTCGTTTTGCAAACACCTCCTCTTCAGGGAAGAGAGGAGTATCTTTTGTTACCCGTTCAGGTAAGGGTCAAGCTTGAGTCTCTCCTTTGGGGAAAGGAGAGGAGAATCTAGCCACGGATGTGTCATTTAGATCTCAAGTGATTTCTTTCACCAAGGATTTCAGGAATATTTTACCAATTTGTCATGAAAAATAGTTGTTGATCTCAAAATCTTTACTGCATAAAATTGTACCTCAAAATACCTTTAGTATTACTTCCTAAAGGACAAAGCTTTTGTGAAAAAAGATTCAAAATTCAAAATCTTTCTATTGGCCAACCAAAAGGATGAAGAATAAATCCGCGATATGGCCAGCAAAGAAAATTCAATGTTGTTGCAAAGCCAGAAGTGATTGATATTGATCGCAGTCAATGGCATATTTTTAAAGATCATTCTTGGAAAATAAGCAGTCGAAATATCCTGGGTGATGCAGAAAAATCCACTCAATATCCATGTCCCCTCAATCACCGAAGCTGCAATTAAATATCTGCAAAAGGGATCTCTCAACTGTCGTCAAGATGAAGGCGAATTAGATGAGTCGACCCCCGGGGCCAAAGAAGATTTAGATCATCTCCAAGATGACGGAGTTTGTGACGGATCCTTCCAGAGAAAGTTCAGATCACCGTCGAGATGAAGGCGAGTGTGATGAGCCTACCGACAAACCCTAAAAGATATTTAATTCCAGCTATCATCAAAAGATTTCCTACCAATGAGCCAATAATTGTCAAGATAATCCCTGAGAGAAAAGAAGGATCGGAACATCTCTGAGATGAAGGAGTTTGTGACGTACCCTTCCAAAAAAATAAAGAGAGAAAAAGCTAGGACATCTCCAAAATGAAGGATGATGTAATTCCCGAAAAATCCAAGAGAGCTCCAATTCTGTCAAAAAGAGAGTGCAGAAAGATCATCATGAGAAAAGAATCCCAGGATATCAGACTGCCGAATCTATCAAGAATCTTATTTAATTTTGTGAAATTCTTTTATCAATAACCTTTCGCTAATAGCTCTCACAATATCAAGAATACATTCTTTTCCGTCCATATCAAGGAAATTGATAGCCTCCTTGAAGGAAAGTCAATTGCAAGTAATTTGAATTCGAATCTTGATTCTACGGAGTTAAGCCCAGTCGGAGGTAATACTTCAGGTAGAAAAGAGGGAATATTTTTCATATATATATGTGCTTATCATTCTTGAATTAACTACAATTTTTTATCTTATTGACAATTTTTTTAAGTTATCCTGACATGAAGTGAGAACTTGATGTTTATTTTGATGTATCCAGGCGTTGTTGTTATCCCTTTTAGGATCGGATGATGGGAGTTGTCCAAGATCCTTCCCTTCTTGTTTTAATCTGAGCGCCTGGGCTCTTAGATTAGCACACTTCCCTGTGCTCCCCGCTGTCCCACCATAGGCAGTTCCCGTTCAGGTTAAGGGTTAAACCTGAATTTTTTGCAAAAAGATCATCTGTCTTAAAACCCATTCAGTCTCAGCGATGAGACGTCCAAGATCAATCCCTTTTCAAGCTTTAGGGAACCCCCTTTCTTCCTTTTGCAAACCTCTCTCAGATTTATTGTACAAAATTCGAAGGTCCCATCATGGTTTCTTCATTCGAGGACTCCGTATATCGTCCCCCTTCAGGTTAAGGGTCAAGCCTGAGCCTCATTTTTCCACGAGGTATTGTCCCCTTTTAGGTTAAGGGTTAAGCCTGAGCCTCATTTTTCCACGAGGTATTGTCCCCTTTCAGGTTAAGCCTGAGCCTCGTTTTTCCATAAGGTATCGTCCCCTTTCAGGTCAAGGAGTTAAACCTGAGCCTCATTCTGATGAGGTATTTCATTTGTCGTCCCATCCAGGTTAAGGGCTAAGCCTGAGCCTCATTTCGATGAGGTGAATCTTCTTCTTTATTCTTTATGCTATATCTACCACCATCATTTGAACTAATTCTTTCATACCCAGTCAAATCTATCTAACTGGGGCATTTTTATAGTCTGAATTTGGTGTGTTTTTCTTTGCCACTAAGCTTGGCTTACAACCGGCTTAGTAGCAAAGAGGGGCATCTGTAAACACCCCAAATTTTTACCCTTATCCAGTGCTTACATTTCATGTGTCATTGCTTATCATTGCATGAATTCAGCATGTCATTACATGTCATTACATAGCATTGCATGTCATTGCATGTCATTGCATCCCATTTTCGAGATCCAACACTCATATTTTCAAAATATTTAATCCAGATTTGAGTTTTAAAACTTTTTCTTTCGAAATCAATTTCAAAACCTGGGTTTTTATTCAACATTCTGTCATTTTCCAACCCCGGGACCTTACATTTCGAAATGTTTTCTCAGAAAACAATCTGGATTCATTTCAAACTCAATTTCAATTGTTTTCAATTCTCAGATGAGACCCATTTAGGTGGTGTCGCTTCTGGATTCCTTTACTTGTCAAAAATATCCAAAAATTTCAGAGTCCTAGTTGGATCAGGACTCTTTTTTCAGAGTCCAGTCGGATCAGAACTCTACTTTTCACTACCTTTTTACCTGCTTTCGGAGAAAACCTTTCAAAATCTTTTGTTTTGGCCAAAATTTCAGAGTCCTGGTTGGATTAGGACTCTTCTTCAAGAGTCCAGTCGGATCAGGACTCTTCTTCAGAGTTTCAACTGGATTGGGACTCTAATCTTTTACAACAATTTTATCCATTTTCAATCAAATCTTTCAAAAAGAATAAAAAACACAGAGTTCCAGTCAAAACGGGACTCTGTTCAGAGAGTCCTAGTTGGATCAGGACTCTGATCCTAATTTCAATTTTGAGAGAATCCTTTAGAAATCTTTCAATCTACCAAAACTATTACACTTTTATCAAAGAATTTTAAAATTCTGAGGTTTTATCTCAAAGTCCTGATCAAATCAGGACTCTACCCCAGAGTCCTGATCGAAGTAGGACTCTTTCCAAAATTGATTTTCTCACTTTATTTTCACTGGTTTTTAAAAGCTTTGCTTAAATTCCATCACTTACTTATCAGAAAATCCAAAAATATAAGAGTCCTAGTTCAATGAGGACTCTGTTCTCAGAGTCTCAGTTGAATCAGAACTCTGGTTTATTTCAATATTTGTTATTATTTTAACTGTTTTCACAAATTCTTTTAACTATTTTTTTAGAAAATACCAAAAAAAAATCTAGAGTTTTAATCTGATCAGGACTCTGTCCCGGAGTCCTAGTCCAGTCAGGAGTCTGTTTTGAAGTCTGTTTTTATTCCATTTTCATTTATTTCCATTTGTTTTCAAAAATTAGGTCATTTTGCAGAGTCCAGTTAGTTCAGGATTCTATTTCAGAGTTCTGATCGAGTTAGGAGTCTAACCCTGACTGTGTTTTTTGACTCATTTCACCATTTTCTGATAAAATCTTTCAAAAACCTTTCATTTGGCTTTTTAAAATCTAAAATCTCAGAGTCTTGAGAGTTCAGGACTCTAACTCGGAGTTCCAGTTCGCTTGGGACCCTATTTTCAAAGATTCTGAATTTCAATTATTGATTTTAATCCCTTTTGAAAGTTATTTTCAGTGTTTATTTCAAAATTCTTCAAAACTTGATGTGGGCCCACTCAGTTGGCACCATATCCAGAGGAGTTATGACTTGGTTAGAACCCTATTCCATTTCAAAAATTCTAATTTTAAGATTGCTTTTGAAAATCCTTTTAAAAACTCCTTCAATTTCAAGTTTTAAAATCGCTTTTTGAAAAACTCAAGTAGGGCCCACTCGGGGTGGTGCCATATTCGAGTAAGTCAGGGCTAGACTAGGGTTAGTCAGTGTCTTGGTTAGTATTAGAGGTTTAGAAGGGTCAAAAGTTATTTTAAAAACTCATTTTTGAAGTTTGGATTTTAAAACTAGTGTTTTTAAAGGTTTTTAAAGAACTTTAAAAACCCAAATGTGGAAAATGCCAAGTGGCATCACATTTGGGGATTTTTTAGGATTAGCTAGGGGTTAATTAGGCATTATTTAGGATAATTTAGGCTAGGGGTATATAGGTCATTCCACCCCAAAATCGCCCCCCCCCCCCTTTAGAAGTCCAAAAATTTCAAAATTGCTAATTTTCAAAACCTAAAAAGTTTCTATAAATTGAGACCCATAGGGGGTCAATTTTCCAGCCACCTTTAGAGCAAGTCTTGGAGCTTCTCTCTCCTCTCCAGCCCTTCCTCCATTGCTGCAACTCAAAGGTGAGAAATTTTATTAATTTCTTTAGTTTTATTTAATATTTTTCATGATTTAATGCTAGTTTAACCATTGGTACCATCTATCTCATGGATTCAACCATGATTCAACCTCAAGAACCATCAAGAACGGTCCAAGAAGATGATCTAACACTGTTTTTAGTGTTTTCCAGGGATTCTAATCCATTATAATTGATTTTAGCACTATTCTTTTTATTATTAACCAATAAAACATGTGATTTACCCTTTTTATGGGTTAAATCCATGTCTTTAAAGGTAAAATCAAATTCCAGTCATTGATTCCTTGATTTTATTTTATTTATTTGTTTATTTATGTTTATTTTACGTTTTCCAGTATAGAAATAATTTTTATTTACTGTTTTAGTGTTTATTTTATTGTTTTTCATTAATTAATGCATGTTTTCTCAAGTTTCTTAGATTTCTGTGTGTTTTTTTTAGTTTAGAACAGAAAAGAGCATGTTGTTTCGGATTAAACTATGTGCTGTTAATTTCCGATTTTTTTATATGTGATACATGAATATGTTATTGATCTACTGTAAAAAAATCAGAGTTTTTGGACTTCGGGAACCCTGTCAGAAAAATCAGACATCAAATCGGATTTTTAAAACTTTAAAATCGTTGTTAAAATCAAGAAGGTAACTTGCTGTTATGATATTTTTCTCATCTTATATCTGATTTTAGATATGTAAAGTGCCATGGATTCACATTGATTAGATCTAGCTACTGTGAAATTTTCAGAATTTTTTATTACTGTTTAGTATTTTTCCTTTGTCAGAAACTCCGATTTTCAATTTAAAATTCGTTAGGGTTTATCAAAACCCTAATCAGACTTGTGTTGTTTATAAATCCCAAACCACAGATCCGATTCATGATCTATAAAAAGTGAGTATTGTTATTTTTCTGTCAACTGATCAATATTAAAATCTCAGATATTTTGAATGAGTTCTGCTATTTATCCCGGAATTTTCAATTGAAAGTATCAGTCAGGACCAAAGTTAAAATCAATATATTCGAGTCCGGATTGTCGGATGGGTATCTCCCTGGTTTTAAAGGCTTTTCCAGATCTGTAAAAAGGAAAAGTTTTGTTTTCTTGTCTATTTGTTCTCTGTAAAATTGCATAGATTTCCATGGAGGTTTGACCCCTGGTTTGGGTCCTGGACTGAGACTGGTTGGTGAACTAGGTCAAAAATAGCATATTTTTAGGGTTTGATGCTATTTTCAGATTAATTTAATCCCAAAAAAATATTTTTATAATTCTAATTTGATATTAGGGTTATCCAAAGTTCAGGTACCAATTTTGAGGATTTTTAGAATCCGTTTGATGCTTGAATGGCTTGAATTGTAAAACAGGGCACCCGAAGAATTCCAAAACACTGCAAAAATCACAAAATTTGTGATATTCTTGGATTTTCGTGTATAAGCATATATTTTTAGGGTTTAATCATATTCATAATAATATTAGAATACTTTAGGTTAAATTTGATGTTCATTTGATTTCATTTAGTCCTTAAAACCCAAGTTTTTACCAAAATCTATTTCAGAAAACCCTGATTTCAAGGCCATAGTCTTGCTATCGGGGGCAATTTGGTCATTTGACCTCAATTTAGAAATCCCTAACCCTAATTTTCATAGTTTTAAGCATGTCACATCATATTTAGTTTAGTATATTTTCATTTGAATTTCAAAACTTGCATTTTACCAAATATCTTTCTGAAAACCCTAATTTCAAGGCCATAGTCTTGTTATTAGGGGTATTTTGGTCATTTTGACACCAATTTCGAAATTCCATATCTTATCTTTGTTATTTATTCAATTTTATTTCATATTTTATCAATTTGATTTAATGGAATCATGGCAAAAAGGCTTATATCTAGCAAAATCCAGCAATTTCCTGATATTGCTGGATAAATCTAGAAAAGCCAGCATATCATCACTAACAAAGTTTTCTAGTTTTGCAGGTACATTGAAGACTTTATTTTTCATGTATTTAAATTTCAATAGTGATGTAAACTAAATTAAACTTTGGAATAAGAATTTACATTTCCTGCTTAGCTTAGGCAGCATTGCATATAGTTTATTTTTTTAAATAATGTTAATGTGTGATGGATGATGATTCATGCATATTCAAAACTCACCATGGTCTATACAAATGGCACATGCACTAGCTTTTATGAAGTTTATAAACTTGGTGGAATTCGTATTTATGGTCATAGTCAGAATATGAATGATACCCAGATTTATGATCTTCACATTAGCCACATTCAGCCTACACTCTTAGGCTAACTTCAAAAATGCACTGCATTTCTCAAAAATACAAAAAGAATTTTCTCAATTCCTCAAATCCATATTCATTCATTTCATGCATTTGCCAATGCCAATTCAAATTTCAATTCAAATTTCAATTCAAAGAAGTTTATTTTTCTCAAAAATTTCCTAAGTCTTATTCAAAAATCGAGTTTCTCAAAATATTGATTTGCCAATGATATTTCAAGTATTTCCCAAGTTCCAAATTCGATTTTCTAAGTTATATTTTCGATTTCAAAGTTTGAATTCAAAGAAATCAAGTTTTGCAAAGTTATTTCATATTTCTCAAAATCGATTTTCACAAAATCCTTATATTTCTTCAGAAATCGATTTTCACTTTCTCAAATACAGCATCTCAATCATGATTCATGATTTCAAAAGGGTTTATTTTCCAAATATTTTCAAATCTCAAAGCAAACATCATGTTTTCAAATATGCATTTTCAGAAATTCATAGCACATGCCGGATTCTTTGTGCATTTAGGAATTAGAATATGGTTTGGACAAGTTGAACAACGCAAAGCATTTGATTGATCCTTGGTTAAATTACCCCTGGTAAAGGCGCCAGGAACGGTTGAATCTCGTACCGACAGGCGAGTCCCATTCTTCGGATTAATCCCGCATTTTAAAAACGGAGGCGAGTTATTTTCAAAATCTTTTTCAAAGGTCATTTTGATTTGCAAAAGTAAAATTTTGCGATGATAACCGCCCCCCGATCGAGAATCGGTTCACATTTCATCTTCGGTGGATTTCCAACGTGTTGTAGCTGTAGGACATGGTACCATGGCGTATTTCCAGCATCAACGAGGTCCCGAACAGTGAGAAGCCAAGCAAAGTCCGCTCTTCTCTTCATCCCCCCAGTCTTCGGATCGGCCCAAGAGGTAGGTCTTCTCACCCATTGCTTCTAGTTAAAACCTATCATGTGCGTGTGTAATGTGCTGCATTTTTCTGTATTTTTGTCAGCCTTAGTATAGCTTTTGTTCGTGCAAAGGCTAGCACGTAGAATGTTTAGGTTTTGGTGTTTCTAAAATAATGTTTTTTTTAGTCCATCGATGGTGTGTGGGGTGTGTGCGTGTATTTGAAGTAATGTTGTTGTATGTCTGCGTTTTTCCCTCATTTTCCAGTAGTAATTAGGTCTAATATTGTCAAATAGATGTTTAATGTTGATGTCGTTTATTCTTTTGTGGATTTAATGTGTCAATAGGTCTATCGATTCTTTTAGATTTATTTAAATTAGATTAGTTAAAGCACATTTTAATGTTGTTCAGCTGTAGCATTTCTTGTTGGAATAGGAATATGATTAATTAGTTCAAGTTGTGGATTTTGATTTTTAGACTTAGGTAGCTTGAATATTATTTCGGACTTAATGGTTGTGTTCTTTGTTGTTTTTAGTTTTAGCTTTTGATAATGTTTGTCCATGTGTGTTTTCTGTTTTGATTTAGTTCCCAGCATGTTAGTTGTGTAGTTTGTGTCTTTTTAGTTTAATTTAGATTGTCATAATTGTTTGTTAGTTTAGTTTAAATTAGCTTTGCAATTATTCTTGTGTTTTTAGTTTAAAATTAGATTTTCCATTTTTTTTTTTTTAGTGTGAGTGTCTTCTTCTTCCTCATAGGTAGGGTGGCCATTAGAGGTCCATCAAGGTTGCATAATTCGTGGTTTTTGTGGTAGTTAATTTAACATTAACTTAGTGTTTTTAATTTTCGTGTAGTAGTTAATAGGGATAGGTTTGATTTTGGTAGCTTTCCCTTTATGCCCTTTGTTTGAGTTTATATATATTAATTTAGTTAGATTAATTTTATTTTAGGCTAGGTATATAAATTCGTGTAGCTTTTAGTCAAGGGGCATTGAGGTCCTGGTTTGAAATACGAATTTGGTATTAAGGCACCTCCTCTAATTTCGTTAAATGCAATTAAGGAAAATTCTATTCCCCATACAAGTCATAAAAGCATTCTCCTTTCCAATGGGGAACCCTTTGGAATTCCAAAGACCCTTTAAAGAGGTTTACACGTTTTTAGAAAACCCTTTGGAATTCCAAAGGATCTTCTAAAAGTATCTACACGACTTTTGGAGGAAGTGTTGAAATTTCAATTTTCATTTAAAGAAACTTCAAATTCGTGGAATGTGCTTTGGGAAGGATTCTAAAAAAGAAAGCTCAATAGTTTTTAATGAAAAGAAGGAAAAACGGCTGGATGGTTTTAGAAAATAAGAGTTTTTCAAATATGCATTTAAGGCAATTAAGAGGAAAGCTTCATTTCCCAATCCAATCATAAATGCCTTCTCATTTTCAAAGTTGGAAACCCTTTGGAATTCCAAAGGGCCTTTTAAAGAGGGTTACACGATTTTTAGAAACCCTTTGGAATTCCAAAGGTCATGCTAAATATGGATACACGTTTTTGGAAAACATTGAAAATTTGAAATGAGCATTTAAAGCTAATCCAAAAACGTGTTTGGTGTTTTGGGAAAGGTTTTCAAAAGAAGTTAATGTTTTTAATGAAAATGGGCTGGACGGTTTTTGAAGTTGAGAACTTTCCCTAAGTGCAATTAAGGCAATAAAGAAGATGAGGAGTTGGCCCTTTTCCAAATTCGTGGATTCATATTTTGAAAGCCCTGTTTATTAGTTGCTTATTTGGAAATTAGCATTGATTAGATAGTCCTTAATTTAGGCATGTTTGTAATAACTTAGATTTTCAAAAATCGTGTAGGTCTATTTATGTAGGTACTAATTCTAGTGTATATTTAATTTAGGAATTAATTTAGGTTTACTTTAGTGTATTAGGAAATGCCAATTAGTTATTAGCCTAATTAAATTAACCCTAAGGTGGCGTGGACCCTATTCAAGCATATCCAAAACCGCCACCTAGACTAACCCTAGTTAGTTAATAACCGTAGTTAGTAAACCCTAGTCAACCTTAGTTAATATATCCTAACCATAGTTAGATATTTAACCCTAACCTTAGTTTAGTTAACTAGTTAGCCCTAGTTTAACCAATGTAACTAACCTAGTTAGTTAGTTGAGTTAGCCCTAGTCAACCATAGTTAACCTCATTTGACCTTAGTTAACCCTATTTAATCCCAATAGCCGACCCCTAGTTACACTCTCTTAACCCTAACCGACCTACTTATCCCAATCGCCCCCTAGTTAAATCTATACCCTAGTCGCCCCTAGCTTAGTCAAACCCTTAGTTATTCTTAACCGGCCCCTACTAACCCTAGTTAGATTAACTATAGGTATCTAACCATAATTAATTGTTTACCCTTAGTCGACCTTAGCTAACCTTAGGTACTAACCGTAGTTAGTTTAACTAAACCCTATGTAACCCTAATTTCCCTTAGTTAGCCCTAACTAACTATAGTTAATCGACTAACCCTAGTTGTTAGGTTAACAATAGTTAGTGTCTAACCGTAGTTAATTATTTAACCCTAGATAACTAACCTAGTTAGTTATTAGCTTAGTGAGCCTAACCGTAGTTAGAATTAATATTAGAATAGATATTTAAGTTAGTTAGTGATATTAGATATTATGCATTAGGTTTAATTAGAGTTTATATTCATTTAGATATCTTATTTAGAGTATTAGTGAGTTTAGGTTAGGGTATTTCTTAGATTTTATAACTTAGTTTAATTGTTATTGTTTTCTGTAGTTTAACAGTAGGTTAGGGTCAGTTAGGACTATTTTTGTACGTAGTTCAATGTCCAAGTGTCAATTATGGATTCAAAGGGATGAATAGTGCACTGAACGAAAACCCTAATTTTTACCCGATCGTGCACTAGTTATTTCATGTAGATTTTTCATGAGTTTTCAAGATATTATTTTTCTATTCTCCACATTGGTGTGTTAACTGTCTGCAAACCAAATTTCAGCTCGATCCGAGTTGATTTGGTCTGGCTTTTAAGCATATTATGAAAACAGCTTTTTCGGATTTTGAAATTTCGGGTCCAGCGATTTCCCAAATTATCCTGATTTTGAAACGCTTCGTTCTGGAGATCCAGAATGTATTTTTCACTTCTGTAAAATGCGTCAGCTTCTTGGATCTGCATTTTACAGAATAGAAGTTATTTGACTAATTTTGGAATTCGTTTGACCCCTCAAACAGTCGTTTTGCGAAAAGCTGTCAGAATCCATTTTTGCCTTCTTTAGGGACAAAACAGTCTTTTACTTATTTGTCTGATTTCGTGTAGTTTTACTGTTTTCTAACAGTATAGTTAGTATATTAACAGTATTTAGAGTAATTAGAGTTACTTAGATTAGTTCGCTCACTTAGTTAGTATAACTTTAGTTTTATATATTTAAATTAACTGTAGTTTAATGTAGAAATAGTTTAGAATTAGTATTAGATGTAATTTAGATGATTTCTTGATTTAGTCACTGACTTTTTGTTTTTATTATGTAGGTTGTTAAGTTAGAACAGGTTAACAGATGTAATTCAATTGTGATGTGCGACTGCACTTGATGTGAAAAGACAGAAATGCCCCTGGAGACCTACTGAAGACTTGGCCGTCTATTGTAGTTTATTTTCATAGTTAGAATGTTATTTAATGTAACTTGTAAACATTGACATAGTTGTAAGCTTTGTTTTTATTAATAAAGTGTTATTTTGGAATTAATTCAGAATGTTCTCGTTCCCTGTGGATTCGACCCGTACTCACCACTTTGGTGGAAAGTCGGTTTTATATCTTTGGTTGACGATTTTCCCATGTATTTCATTAAAAAATATTGTTTAAAAATATCAACTCCAAAAGTGCAACCATTAATGTTTATCTAAGTCAATAACACAAAGTAGACAATGGAGTGACTAATTAATCAAATCCGAAATTGACAAGTGGAGAGCCTCCAAATTCGTCCAATTCAAAAAGGGTTACTCTCATTAGAAATCTTCAAAACCAAATTGGAAACCTTGAATAGTTTAAATCGTCCAGCCCAAAATAGTCTACACTAATTGACCTTGCCTTAAAAGCAATCAAACAATCTTAAATATCTATCCCAAATCCTTGAAAACTTTTTAAGAAAGGAATTTGAAATTCAAGATTAGTTTCCAAAAACGTATAGAGGATAGAAGGCTCTATCCTTAGTGGGCTTGAAAAGCACTTAAGGAAACTATAAAAGAAGAAACCGTCCAACCCAAAATAGTCCACAGGATTTCCTTGATTTCCCAAAAAGAAAACTTTTCAAGCAATTAAATCCCTTCCAAAAATCGTGTGGAACAATTGTGGCAAGTTAATTTTTGAAATCCCCAATTATTTCCACTTTTGAAAAATTAGACCCTTGCTCACTTTGCTGGAAAATAAAATTCTAAAAACTTCTTTGGATTGATTCAAGAAGGTCAATAGTTACCATCCACGAATTTGAAGCAATCTCACTTATCAAGAAACGTTTTTGACTAATACCCTTAATACAATGAATCTAGACACTAAATTAAATTACCTAACCAAATAAAACTTACTAAAAATTTCAATAAAAACGTCTAATACAACCAAGCTCTGATGCAATGCACCTAGACACAATAAAGACTTTCTAAATGCATAAACTTCCTACCAAACACAGCCTAGAGCTTTAATGGAGCTCTAATGGCTGACGGGGCCCTTGGGAAAGACGACTAACTAAAACACTACAATCAAAGTTTTAACTAACACAAATAACGAATACAAAAATTAACCAAACCTCACCACGATAATGATACATCTAAATCAACAATTGATTAGAACTAACAAATTCTACTAATGATAGCATAAACAAACTATTTAACATGCTGGAAATCATAGAACACATAAGCAATACATCATCTACACGCCTAAACTAGAACACAAAATAGTTGAAATTAACTAACACGAAATTTACCACAAAATGAATCTCTACCTTAACTAATTATTAATCAGCTAATATAACAAAATAAAACTAAATGGAGAATCCTATAACCGGCTGGACAACACCTAAAACAAAGAAAACAATAAAACTCGATTTTTGTATTTTTCAATAACTACAACACACAAAACACTAAAACACCAAAACGATATTTAGAAAGACCTGAATACGATGAACGTGACTAACACAACTTTAAGAGACTGTTAAACTGCAAAACAAACAGCAGACTACACGACTTACACAATGGACTCACACGCACTTACCCAACTTCAAACCTTCATTCAACGATTTTGGCAAAAACATTCACACGACACATAAGGAATCAAACCTACATAACCTTTCACTCAAAATGGATCTAGAGCATATAGGAAACAGATATAACAAATCAGATCATGCAATAGAACCACAGAAAAAAATGCAGCAACTAAACTTATTCAAACACAAAGATCAGCTAGAATTAATCTAGCCGATTTTTTTTTCTTTTTAAATGAAACAATACTCAATCAACCCAACAACCAGATGCAAACACACAGAAATTTTTAACTGGTTTTTCTGTAAAAAGAACACCATTAAAACACGCTGGACAGAATTGAAAAATCGGCTAGAATAACATCTAGCCAATTTACACGTTTTGAGGGAAAATAGTGGAAAATCAAAATTCGAACAATATAAAAGTGAAATCAAACCTAGATCTACCATGCTGGTCTGTGCACGAGTTCTATACTAGGGTTGAAATAAGAAAAATACAGTAAACACACAGAAAATAAAACACAAAAAACAAGCACACACGTTTTAGGCCTTAACTAGAAGAAAAGAGAGAAGAAGACCTACTTCCAGGGTGATCCGACGATTGTGGGGGAGAAGAGAGCGGACAATGGCCTTGACTTGACGTCCCGAACTATTCGAGAATGCTGGAATATCACCACGAGCGGGGTATCTACAGCTGCAACACGTCGGAGATCCACCAAAGATGGAACGGGTGCCGATTCGCGATCGGAGGGCTAAGAAAACCGAATGGAGGTAGGGCCGGCTCATCTTGTTGGGGTGTTTCGCACTTCCAAGCAAGATAAATGGTCTCCACCTCTGCTACACCTGCAAAAATACAACAAATGGTGATTAAACACAGCAAGGAAGATAAATAAATGTATAGAAATGAAAAGAGAGATCAAAGAATGCTTGATTTCCAAGCAAAAACCCAATCTTCAATGGAAATGAGGTGGGATGAGGGGTTGGAGAGGTGCTGGAGTTAGATTCAGTGTAGAAGGCATCAATCCCAATGCCAAAGACGTCTAGGGCTCTTCTAAAAAGTATATTTATACTTTTTGGGTATTTTAAAAAACTATGTTATAATAAAAGTTTTTACCCTGCGCCACTTTCTGGGGGGTTTTCTGCAAAATGTTTTCTAAATGGGTATGGATATGCATGTGGGTTGGATTTGGGCTTTCTAAAGGGTGATTCAAAGTCCAAATAGCCTAATTGGGTCGGATATGGATCTGATCCACCTCAAAATCCGTGCCCGAACACTGAAATAATCATAACTCTCTCATTTTAACTCTGATTTCTCTGAAATTTAAACCACAACCCCTTACTATCAAAATGCATCTAAACATGGGTTTAAAACCTTAATCTCACTACAAAATGCATGAATAACTTGTTAACATGATGTGCATTTCATGCATCATCAGTCTGGTAAGCATGCAATTACATATCCATTCAACTCAAGTACATACGATGACCACTCAGGGTCGCAGTTCGTAATAACGATGCTCAAGCCTCCAAGACTTAGCGTATATCGCAAGAGCCTCCTCAGGGCTATGAGTTGAACGTCCACTCAAGTCTTCATGACTTAGAGCAAGTATTTTCAGGGCTGTGATCTGAATAACCGCTTAAGTCTCCACGACTTAGCCATGACCTCTTTTGGGTCTCAAAGGGATGTCTAGCTCAAGTCTTCATACTTGGCACATCCGTATCCCACGCATCTAAGGACGGCTCCTCGAGCTTCGCTTAGCCATGCGGATACAACACGGGACTTTGCCTAATCGGTCTAATCCTATACCGATCATGACACCTTCATAAAGGTTATGCAGGACTGACTCAACAACATCCATATACTTATACATTCACACATCGTTGAACCTAAGCTAATGCATTGTTTCGATATTTAACATCTTCCACCCTTGGTACGCGGGCGAAGCAATTGTCCGGGCATCAACTCGACTTTCTGGGGGTTGATTATTCTATGTATTTTAGATACCCCAGAGGCCTGTTGACCCTATCCATAGTAGGGGTGTGTGTTTCAACTGGGAGAACCCTACTAGGCCCATATTCGGATGCATCCTCTACTTACAGTAGTTGGATTCAATCCTTAGATCTTAAAGACAACCACGACCCCAAAACTCATGAGTGACTGAGGCCATCGTGGACTCTATCAGGTCCAAAGTAAAATACGTGTCACTCAAGGTTGTACCATCACTGTCATTCCATAGTGAGCATAATTCCTGAAAGGGTCTGTCAGTCTTACAATTACTTGGACAGATATAAGCATGCCATTCAGGCAGCCCGTGCTTCAGCACTACGGGAGTATGTACCCGACCCCATTCAGTCCGCCCCAACACAGTCATCAACTCAGGGGGTACCCCTAACTTGATTTTCAACTGCGGGGTATGTGCGACCTTAAGTCTTATTCATATGCATGCAGAACACTACTCTTGACACTACGGCCACCACAAGCATCACACCTCTTTGGGTGGAAACAACACACTCTGGCTCTTCAGCCTTTACGAGTCTGGTTGCGTAATCGTTCTCAATGAGCATGCATATGACTCGATCTAAATAGATCAGCTACTCAGCGTATTTTTATGCAACGAGTCCAAACCTAGCCAAGGCACAACCTCTACTCTGGCTCAGCGGCCCTTACGAGCAATGTGCTCTTGCAAGCACAGAGATACGAGCCGTTCTGGCATCGCTCCATCGACGGACATCATCATGTCGTTCAATTGGTTCCGGCAGCTCTTCTGCCAACCATTTCGTCAGCACCTTCCCTGCTCTATCGGCAGTGGTGCGACAAACCCTTCTACTTTGTAAAAGGCATTCCATGAACTGGGTAGCACTCTGTTGTATGACAAAGTATTCTGCTACGTTCTTTTTGAGTTATTCTTAGCTTCTTCAGAATATTCAGCAGCACTTCCTCTCTTTAACGAAGAAAGCGTGCATTTCTTTTTATCCATTTCAGCGGCATGTCCCCTCTTTGGCGAGAAATCGCTACATTTAACTCAGGAAATGGATGTGCACCGTTGTGTGTACCTTGTATCCATCAAGGTTGCAAGAACCTTGGGCCATATCCAGGCCATACGTAATTGATTTAGTCTTTACGTAAAGTGCATTTTGCCAAAAAGCGAAGCCTTTCCAATAGAGGCTTCATTCGCCAAGCAGAATCTTGAACGAGGAGCGGTAAGGGAATCACATTGGCGATTTAGAGTTGATCTCCATTTGAACGCTCATTTTACGCGTCATATATTTAGTATAAGCAGAAGGATGTGCTTTATAGAGCGGCAGCATAAAGAAATGCATATACTATTGTTCAGGGTGTGTAACTGAATGAAATATTCTACATATATATTTGTAAAAAGCCGGAGCCTTGGTGTCATTGAACACGACGGCGTAAGAAAATGCATAATTGGAAATGCAGTAATCGGAAATTGCAAAAAGCATGAGCCTTGGCATCATATGACGCGATGGCAAAGGTAAATTACATAGCCTGTGCGATATAGAATGCATCGACAGAATTAGCATATATACACCTAGATCTGCATCCAACGATAGTTACGAGACGAGCGGGTGAACACCAAAGTGTTCTAAAGGGCTCAACCAAGAACTAAAGCGAGATACCATTTTGAAGAATGCATATACCGCATATTTGAACATATATATCCGACGATAGTTACGAGACGAGCGGGTGAACACCGAAGTGTCCAAAAAGGGATCAATCAAGAACTAAAGCAAGATACTACTTCAGAAAGTATATGCTTGTTATCATCGCAAAATTTTGCTTTTGCAAATCAAACTGACCTTTGAAAAAGATTTTGAAAATAACTCGCCTCCGTTTTTAAAATGCGGGATTATTCCGAAGAATGGGACTCGCCTGTCGGTACGAGATTCAACCGTTCCTGGCGCCTTTACCAGGGGTAATTGAACCAAGGATCAATCAAATGCTTTGCTTTGTTCAACTTGTCTAAACCATATTCTAATTCCTAAATGCACAAAGAATCAGGCATGTGCTATGAATTTCTAAAAATGCATATTTGAAAACATGATGTTTGCTTTAAGATTTGAAAATATTTGGAAAATAAACCCTTTTGAAATCATGAATCATGATTGAGATACTGTATTTGAGAAAGTGAAAATCGATTTCTGAAGAAATATAAGGATTTTGTGAAAATCGATTTTGAGAAATATGAAATAACTTTGCAAAACTTGATTTCTTTGAATTCAAACTTTGAGATTGAAAATATAACTTAGAAAATCGAATTTGGAACTTGGGAAATACTTGAAATATCATTGGCAAATCCATATTTTGAGAAAAACGATTTTTGAAAAGACTTAAGAAAATTTGAAGAATTTGATTTCTTTGACTTGGAATTTGAATTGGAATTGGCAAATGCATGAAATGAATGAATATGGATTTGAGGAATTGAGAAAATTCTTTTTGTATTTTTGAGAAATGCAGTGCATTTTTTAAGTTAGCCTAAGAGTGTAGGCTGAATGTGGCTAATGTGAAGATCATAAATCTGGGTATCATTCATATTCTGACTATGGCCATAAATACGAATTCCACCAAGTTTATAAACTTCATAAAAGCTAGTGAATGTGCCATTCGTGTAGACCATGGTGAGTTTTGAATATGCATGAATCATCATCCATCACACATTAACATTATTTAAAAAAATAAACTATATGCAATGCTGCCTAAGCTAAGCAGGAAATGTAAATTCTTATTCCAAAGTTTAATTTAGTTTACATCACTATTGAAATTTAAATACATGAAAAATAAAGTCTTCAATGTACCTGCAAAACTAGAAAACTTTGTTAGTGATGATATGTTGGCTTTTCTAGATTTATCCAGCAATATCAGGAAATTGCTGGATTTTGCTAGATATAAGCCTTTTTGCCATGATTCCATTAAATAAAATTGATAAAATATGAAATAAAATTGAATAAATAACAAAGACAAGATATGGAATTTCGAAATTGGTGTCAAAATGACCAAAATACCCCTAATAACAAGACTATGGCCTTGAAATTATGGTTTTCAGAAAGATATTTTGTAAAATGCAAGTTTTGAAATTCAAATGAAAATATACTAAACTAAATATGATGTGACATGCTTAAAAATATGAAAATTAGGGTTAGGGATTTCGAAATTGAGGTCAAATGACCAAATTGCCCCTCCGATAGCAAGACTATGGCCTTGAAATCAGGGTTTTTAGAAAATATTTTGGTAAAAACTTAGGTTTTATGCACTAAATGAAATCAAATGAGCATCAAATTAAACCTAAAGCATCCTAATGTGATTATGAATATGATTAAACCCTAAAAATATATGCTTATACACGAAAATCCAACAATATCACAAATTTTGTGATTTTTGCAGTGTTTTGGAATTCTTCGGGTGCCCTGTTTAGCAATTCAAGCCATTCAAACATCAAACGGATTCTAAAAATCCTCAAAATTGGTACCTGCACTTTTGATAATCCTAATATCAAATTAGAATTATAAAAATATTTTTTGGCATTAAATGAATCCGAAAATAGCATCAAACCCTAAAAATATGCTATTTTTGACCTAGTTCACCAACCAGTCTCAGTCCAGGACATGAACCAGGGGTCAAACCTCCATGGAAATCTATGAAATTTTACAGAGAACAAATAGACAAGAAAACAGAACTTTTCCTCCTTACAGATCTGAAAAATCCTTTAAAACCTGGGAGATACCCATCCAACAATCCGGACTTGAATATATTGATTTTAACTTTGGTCCTGACTGATACTTTCAATTGGAAATTCAGAGATAAATAGCATAACTCATATACAATATCTGAGATTTTAACAGTGAACATTTGACAGAAAAATAACAATACTCATTTTTTACAGATCATGAATCGGATCTGTGGTTTGGGATTTATAAACAACACAAGTCTGATTAGGGTTTTGGAAAACCCTAACGAGTTTTAAATTGAAAATCAGAGTTTCTGACAGAGGAAAAATAATAAAAAGTAATCCAAAATTCTGAAAATTTTACAGTATCTAGATCTAATCAATATGAATCCATGGCACTTTACAGATCTAAAATCGGATATAATATGAGAAAAATATCATAACATCAAGTTACCTTATTGATTTTAACAACGATTTTAAAGTTTTAAAAACCCGATTTGATGTCTGATTTTTCTGACAGGGTTCCCGAGGTTCAAAACCTCTGATTTTTTTACAGTAGTTCCTTTAGATATGCATTCATTACATATAAAAAAATCAGAAATAAACAACGAATATTTTAATCCGAAACAGCATGCTTTTTGCTGTTCTAAAAAAAAAAACACACAGAAATCTAAGAAACTTAAGAAATCATGCCTTAACTAATGAAAAACAATAAAACAAACCATAAAACAGTAAATAAAAATTATTTTTATGCTGGAAAACGTAAAATAAACATAAATAAACAAATAAATAAAATAAAATCAAGGAATCAATGGCTGGAATTTGATTTTACCTTTAAAGACATGGATTTAACCCATAAAAAGGGTAAATCACATGTTTTATTGGTTAATAATAAAAAGAATAGTGCTAAAATCAATTCTAATGGATTAGAATCCCTGGAAAACACTAAAAACAGTGTTAGATCATCTTCTTGGACCATTCTTGATGGTTCTTGAGGTTGAATCATGGTTGAATCCATGAAATAGATGGTACCAATGGTTAAACTAGCATTAAATCATGAAAAATATTAAATAAAACTAAAGAAATTAATAAAATTTCTCACCTTGGAGTTGCAGCAATGGAGGAAGGGCTGGACAGGAGAGAGAAGCTCCAAGACTTGCTCTAAAGGTGGCTGGCAAAAATCGACCCCCTATGGGTCTCAATTTATAGAAACTTTTTAGGTTTTAAAAATTATCAATTTTGAAATTTTTGGACTTCTAAAGGGGGGGGCGATTTTGGGGTGGAATGACCTATATACCCCTAGCCTAAATTATCCTAAATAATTCCTAATTAACCCCTAGATAATCCTAAAAAATCCCCAAATGTGATGCCACTTGGCATTTTCCACATTTGGGTTTTTAAAGTTCTTTAAAAACCTTTTAAAAACACTAGTTTTAAAATCCAAACTTCAAAATGAGTTTTTAAAATAACTTTTGACCCTTCTAAACCTCTAACACTAACCAAGACACTGACTAACCCTAGTCTAGCCCTGACTTACTCAAATATGGCGCCACCCCGAGTGGGCCCTACTTGAGTTTTAAAAAAAAAAATGATTTTAAAACTTGAAATTTAGAAAGTTTTCAAAAGATTTTCAAAAGTAAGCTTGAAATTAAAAATTTTTGAAATGACATAGAGTTCCAACTGGGTTAGAACTCCTCTGGATGTGGCGCCGACTGAGTGGGCCCACATCAGGTTTTGAGAAATTTGAAATAAACACTAAAAATAACTTTCAAAAGGGGTTAAAATCAATAATTGAAATTCAGAATCTTTGAAAATAGGGTCTCAAGCGAACTGAAACTCCGAGTTAGAGTCCTGAACTCTCAGGACTCTGAGATTTTAGATTTTAAAAAGCCAAATGAAAGGTTTTTGAAAAGATTTTATCAGAAAATGGTGAAATGAGTCAAAAAAACACAGTCAGGGTTAAACTCCTAACTCGATCAGAACTCTGAAATAGAGTCCTGGATTAACTGGACTCTGCAAAATGACCTAATTTTTGAAAACAAATGGAAATAAATGAAAATGGAATAAAAACAGACTTCAAAACAGACTCCTGACTAGACTAGGACTTTGGGACAGAGTCCTGATCGGATTAAAACTCTAGATTTTTTTTTTGGTATTTTCTGAAAAACAGTTGAAAGAACTTGTGAAAACAGTTAAAATAATAACAAATATTGGAATAAACCAGAGTTCTGATTCAACTGAGACTCTGAGAACAGAGTCCTGATTGAACTAGGAATCTTATATTTTTGGATTTTCTGATAAGTAAGTGATGGAATTTAAGCAAAGCTTTTGAAAACCAATGAAAATGAAGTAAGAAAATCAATTTTGGATAGAATCCTACTTCGATCAGGACTCTGGGGTAGAGTCTTGATTTGATCAGGACTCTGAGATAAAACCTCAGAATTTTAAAATTCTTTGATAAAAGCGCAACAATTTTGATAGATGAAAAGATTTTTGAAAGATTCTTTCAAAATTTGAAATCAGGATCGGAGTCCTGATCCAACTAGGACTCTCTGAACAAAGTCCTGTTTTGACTAAAACTCTGAGTTTCTGACTCATTTTGAAAGATTTTGAAAGATTTGATTGAAAATGGTTGTGAAAGATTAGAGTTCTAATCCGATTAAAACTCTGAAGAAGAGTCCTGATCCGACTGGACTCTTGAAGAAGAGTCCTGATCCAACCAGGACTCTGGGATTTTGGCCAAAACAGAAGATTTTAAAAGGTTTCTTCAAAGACAGATAAAAAGGTAGTGAAAAGTAGAGTTTTGATCCGACTAGGACTCTAGAAAAAGAGTCCTGATCCAATTAGGACTCTAAGATTTTTGAGATTTTTGATAAGTGAAGGAATCCAGAAGCGACACCACCTAAATGGGTCTCATCTGAGAATTGAAATCAATTGAAATTGAGTTTGAAATGAATCCAGATTGTTTTCTGAGAAAATATTTCAAAATATAAGGTCCTGGGGGTTGGCAAATGACACAATGTTGATTAAAAACCCAGGTTTTAAAATTGAATTTTGAAAGAAAAGTTTTAAAACTCAAATCTGGATTGAATATTTTGAAAACAGGAGTGTTGGATCTCGAAGATGAGATGTAATGACATGCAATGCTATGCTATGCAATGCAATGATATGCTGAATTCATGCAATAATAAGCAATGACACATGAAATGTAAGCACTGGATAAGGGTGAAAGTTTGGGGTGTTTACAGATGCCCCTCTTTGCTACTAAGCCGGTTGTAAGCCGAGCTTAGTGGCAAAGAAAAACACACCAAATTCAGACTATAAAAATGCCCCAGTTAGATAGATTTGACTGGGTATGAAAGAATTAGTTCAAATGATGGTGGTAGATATAGCATAAAGAATAAAGAAGAAGATTCATCTCATCGAAATGAGGCTCAGGCTTAGCCCTTAACCTGGATGGGACGACAAATGAAATACCTCATCAGAATGAGGCTCAGGTTTAACCCCTTGACCTGAAAGGGGACAATACCTCATGGAAAAACGAGGCTCAGGCTTAACCCTTAACCTGAAAGGGGACAATACCTCGTGAAAAAACGAGGCTCAGGCTTAACCCTTAACCTGAAAGGGGACAATACCTCGTGGAAAAATGAGGCTCAGGCTTGACCCTTAACCTGAAAGGGGACGATACCTCGTGGAAAAACGAGGCTCAGGCTTGACCCTTAACCTGAAGGGGGACGATATACGGAGTCCTCGAATAAAGAAACCATGATGGGACCTTCGAATTTTGCACAATAAATCCGAGAGGGGTTTGCAAAAGGAAGAAAGGGGGTTCCCTAAAGCTTGAAAAGGGATTGATCTTGGACGTCTCATCGCTGAGACTGAATGGCTTTTAAGACAGATGACCTTTTTGCAAAAAATTCATGTTTAACCCTTAACTTGAATGGGAACTGCCTATGGTGGGACAGCGGGGAGCACAGGGAAGTGTGCTAATCTAAGAGCCCAGGCGCTCAGATCAAAACAAGAAGGGAAGGATCTTGGACAACTCCCACCATCCGATCCTAAAAGGGATAACAACAACGCCCGGATACATCAAAATAAACATCAAGTTCTCACTTCATGTCAGGATTACTTAAAAAGATTGTCAATAAGATAAAAAATTGTAGTTAATTCAAGAATGATAAGCACATATATATATGAAAAATATTCCCTCTTTTCTACCTGAAGTATTACCTCCGACTGGGCTTAACTCCGTAGAATCAAGATTCAAATTCAAATTACTTGCAATTGACTTTCCTTCAAGGAGGCTATCAATTAAATTGATATGGACGGAAAAGAATGTATTCTTGATATTGTGAGATCTATTAGTGAAAGGATATTGATAAAAGAATTTCACAAAATTAAAGAAGATTCATGATAGATTCGGCAGTCTGATATCCTGGGATTCTTTTCTCATGATGATCTTTCTGCACTCTCTTTTTAACAGAATTGGAGCTCTCTTGGATTTTTCGGGAATTACATCATCCTTCATTTTGGAGATGTCCTAGCTTTTTCTCTCTTTATTTTTTTGGAAGAGTACGTCACAAACTCCTTCATCTTAGAGATGTTCTGATCCTTCTTTTCTCTCAGGGATTATCTTGACAATTATTGGCTCATTGGTAGGAAATCTTTTGATGATAGCTGGAATTAAATATCTTTTAGGGTTTGTCGGTAGGCTCATCACACTCGCCTTCATCTCGACGGTGATCTGAACTTTCCCTGGAAGGATCCGTCACAAACTCCGTCATCTTGGAGATGATCCAAATCTTCTTTGGCCCCGGGGGTCGACTCGTCTAATTCGCCTTCATCTTGACGACAGTTGAGAGATCCCTTTTGCAGATATTTAATTGCAGCTTTGGTGATTGAGGGGACATGGAGATTGAGTGGATTTTTCTGCATCACCTAGGATATTTCGACTGCTTAATTTCCAAGAATGATCTTTAAAAATATGTCATTGACTGCGATCAATATCAATCACTTCTGGCTTTGCAACAACATTGAATTTTCTTTGCTGTCCATATCGCGGATTTATTCTTCATCCTTTTGGTTGGCCAATAGAAAGATTTTGAATTTTGAATCTTTTTTCACAAAAGCTTTGTCCTTTCAGAAGTAATACTAAAGGTATTCTGAGGTACAATTTTATGCAGTAAAGATTTTGAGATCAACAACCATTTTTCATGACAAATTGGCAAAATATTCCTTAAATCCTTGGTGAAAGAAATCACTTGAGATCTAAATGACACATCCGTGGCTAGATTCTCCTCTCCTTTCCCCAAAGGAGAGACTCAGGCTTGACCCTTACCTGAACGGGTAACAAAAGATACTCCTCTCTTCCCTGAAGAGGAGGTGTTTGCAAAACGAACTTTCGAAGAGAAATAGAGTTTTCGTCAAAACTCCCTATTTCTAGGCTTCTCTTATGGAAAGGGGGGCCGCTAACAAAGATTGAAAGGATATCATAGAGGAACGAGTCCATCACACTCTCCCTGGAAAAAGGGTCCTCGACGACGGGGGTGGCCTAACAAAAGACATTTAGGGTTACAAGGAGGACGAGCTTTCGTCGAAACTCTCCCTAGAAAAAGGGTTCCTTGTGTGACAATAAAGATTGTTTTGCAAACTGTTCGTGAAGCATGAGTCCCTTCAAACTCTCCCTAGAAAAAGGGGTTCAACGAACGAACAATAAAGACATGCGAAAAGAAACGAGCTCCCTCGAACTCTCCCTGGAAAAGGGTCCCTCGCAAGAGAAATACTTGACGATTGATTTTGATAGCTTTTGATAACTCAAAGAACTGCTTGATAACACGAATGACTAGAGGTCTGACAAAATCGGCAACCCGAATGTCAGATTAACAGAATGGAACGACCCAAGGGTCTGATACAGATTGTTTGGTTCGCAGGTTTGAAGATTAACATCGAGTTTGAACCTCAATGTGAGAGTCATGTTGCGACCAGTATGAAGACCGAATTAAAATACCAGTACGAGTACTGGGTTTTAAAGGATTACCAATACGAGCACTGGATTTTGGAAGATCACTAATACAAGCATTGGATTTCAAAAGATTTACCAGTACGAGCGCTGGATTTAAAAAGATTACCAGTACGAACACTGGATTTTAAAAGATTACCAATACGAGATTTGGTAAAGCAACCAAGGCGAGATTAGATTTCATAAAAGGACCAATTTTGAAAATTGGATTTAACCAGACCGGTGTAAGACTGGGTTCAGTTTGAAGGTTCGAATCGAAATTCAAATCTTCAAGGAAAGACTAGATGAATAGGATTTTGAAAGACAATTCGAGTCGGAACTCTGATGTTCTAGACCAATTCTGAATTGGATTTGGAAGAAGATTCGAATCGGAACTCGACTCTTCTAGACCAATTCTAGAATCTAGAGGAAAGAAAATTATACGAATTGGATTTGTAAGAAAATTCAAGTCGGGACTCGGATTTTCTAGACCAATTCTGAATTGGATTTTGAAGAAGATTCGAATCGGAACTCGACTCTTTTAGACCAATTCTGAAATCTAGAGGAAAGAAAATTATACGAATTGGATTTGTAAGAAAATTCAAGTCGGGACTTGGATTTTCTAGACCAATTCTGAATTGGATTTGGAAGAAGATTCGAATCAGAACTCGACTCTTCTAGACCAATTCTAGAATCTAGAGGAAAGAAAATTATACGAATTGGATTTGTAAGAAAATTCAAGTCGGGACTTGGATTTTCTAGACCAATTCTGAATTGGATTTGGAAGAAGATTCGAATCGGAACTCGAATCTTCAAGACCAATTCAAGACATTTAAAGGAAAGAAAAGTTGATAAGTATAAAGATGACATTTGGGACTAGTTCAACTAGTACGAGCATCAGATTTTGGAAGAGTACCAGTACGAGCACTGAATTTTGGATGATTACCAGTACGAACACTGGGTTTTAAAAGGTTACCAGTACGAGCACTAGGTTTTTTTTTTTTTTGTAAAAGATTACCAGTACGAGTACTGGGTTTTAAAAGATTACCAGTACGAGCACTGGGTTTTAAAAGATTACCAGTACGAGCACTGGGTTTTAAAAGATTACCAGTACGAGCACTGGGTTTTAAAAGGTTACCAGAACGAGCACTGGGTTTTAAAGGGTCATCAATTGATGATGACTTGGACGACTTGCCGGGGTCTCAGGATTTATCCCTTATCCTGAATGGGAAATTCAATGCAAATTGATGCAGATGAATGCGAATGAATGCATGCAAATGCAAATGGATGCAACTGAGTGCACATGCGTGCAAAATGAGAGATTTATTAGATCCTGCCTGCACACAGATTGTTTTGGATAAAAGGCAACTTTAACAAGAATGCCCCAGTATATTCTGGGGAAGAGAGATATTTTGACAAAAGAATAATTGATCATTTATTGAAAGGAATTTTTGAAGAATACAAAAGATAGAATAGAGATTTTCTAGGTATAGAATTTCTGCAGATGTCGAGCATTAATGGGGTCGAATAGTTTTACCCCGTCTGCATTAATCAGACGATATGAATTACGGGGCAATGCTTCTTTCACCACGTAGGGACCTTCCCAGTTTGGTGACCATTTGCCACGTGGACGATGCTTGAGATGAGCCGTTGATCTAAGGACCAAGTCATTAACTTGGAATCTCCTTTCGATGACTGACTTGGCATATTGCCTTGCTATCCTCTGACGATAAGACTGAGCGTGCTCTGCTGCTTTGAGTCTTTTCTCATCGAGTAAATCTAACTGTACCAATCTCTGTTGCTGATACTGATCGAGTGGTAACTCTAAAACAGATGCGAACTTAAGGGCGGGCTTCTGAACATGAAGGGGTAACACCACCTTAGTCCCATAAACAAGTTCTGAAGGAGTCGCATTGGTTGGGGTTCGAATGGTAGTTCGATATGCCCAAAGTGCATCATGGATTTTCTCGTGCCAATCACGACCCGTCTCAACGGTTCTTTCCAAGATGCGAATCAAACTCTTGTTTGTTGCTTCTGCCTGACCATTTCCTTGTGGATAATAAGGAGCTGAAAAATGACGATGAATTCTGAATTTTGAACAAAAGATCTTCATTCTCTCATTCTTGAAATGAGTACCATTATCTGACACGATGTCGTGCGGTATACCAAAACGACAAAGAATGTTCTTATGAATGAACGAAACTACATGTCGACCTTCCACTGTACGGAGACTGACGACTTCAACCCATTTGGTGAAATACTCTATTGCGGCAAGGAAATATTTATGACCATTAGAAGCTGAAGGAGAGATGGGTCCTACAACGTCGAAGGCCCACATAGAAAATGGCCATGGAGACACGACTGATTGCAAGTACGTGGCTGGCGCATGAATGGAAGGTGCGTGTATCTGACACTGAACGCACTACTTCACAAAACGATAGCAGTCTTGCTGCATGGTTCTCCAATAGTATCCTGCTCGAATGATTTGTTTAACAAGGGTTTGGTAGCCGACATGACCACCGCAAATACCTTCATGCGCTTCTCGCATGATTTCTTTGGCTTCTTCTTCGTCTAAGCACCTGGAATACTCAGAACTGAACCCACGACGATAAAGAACATTGGCAAGGATAAAATAGCGGGCGGACATATGCTGAATTGCTTTTTGCTCTTTCTTTGATAGTTCTGGTGGAAGCTCACCAGTTTTAATAAAGTTTTTGATATCTTGATACCAAGGCTTCTTTTTCTGTTCCGCCTGGTTGACTTGCATTACTGGAATGAAGGCAGATTGGTCAAGTCTACCGATTTCAAAAGAGCGACAGGATTCTCCATTTCTGAAAGACATAATGGAGCCCAAACTGGCCAAACCATCAGTTATTTGATTAAACTCTCTTTTGATATGGAAAAGCTGAAATTCCTCGAAATTGTTGATAAGGGCTAAAACGATCTTTTGGTAAGGGAGCAACTTCTGATCTTTTACCTGCCATTCAGCTTTGACTTGGCTAACTACGAGCAATGAATCACCGAAAGCGTGTACCCTCTTAACATTGAAGTCTTGCAAAATTCTCATACCTTGTATTAAAGCTTCATACTCAGCCATATTATGGGTACATTGAAAATCCAGTTTCAGAGAAAAGATGATCATCTCTTTCTCTGGTGTGATCAGCAAGATTCCGACCCCTATGCTGGCCATGTTCTTGGATCCATCGAAAAATAGATTCCAAACTGAGGATTGTTGAACATTACAGATCCGCTCATCGGGAAAACTATCCTCGATTTTAACATCTTCTGCTAAAGGAAAATCTGCCAATTGGTCTGCAATTGCTTGACCTTTGATAGATTGCTGAGAAACATACCCCAGATCATACTGCATTAACAGGACTTGCCACTTAGCAATCCGTCCACTGAGAAATGGTTGTTTGAGAATATACTTGAGAGGATTAAGTTTTGAGAGAATCTTGACTTCTGATGCTAACAAGTAATGTCTCAACTTCTGACACATCCATACTAGTGCTAGGCATGTCTTTTCTATCAATGAAGGTCTTGCTTACATAATAGATGGCATGTTCAATCAAACTGCCTTCCTCATATTGTGCCAGGAATCCACCACAAGCGGCTTGGTTAATTGAAACATATAGCAAGAGAGGCTTTCCCAATTCTGGTGGCTTCAGAACGGGCGGATTAAGAAGATATTTCTTGATACGTTCAAACGATTGCTGACACTCTGGTCCCCACTCAAATTTCACTCCTTTTCTGAGTAGATTATTGAAAGGTTCACATCTCATGGCAAGGTTGGATATGAATCTCCGAATTGATTGCATACGTCCCTGAAGACTACGCAATTCCTTAAGAGTAGTTGGAGGTGGCATGTCAATGATGGCCTTTGCTTTAGCGGGATCCATTTCTATACCCTTTTTGCTGACCAAGAAGCCTAGCAATTTGCCTGATTCAACCCCGAAGACACATTTCTGAGGATTGAGTCTCATTTTGTAAAGAATGAGTCGCTTGAAGACTTGACTTAAAGCATCGATATGATCTTCTTCTTCTTTGGATTTGACCAGGATGTCATCAACATATGCATTCATAGTCTTGTGCATCTGATCATGAAAAATGGCAGCCATTGCACGCTGATAGGTTGCCCAAGCATTCTTGAGCCCAAACGACATGACTGTATAACAGAAAGTGCCCCATGTCATAGTGAAGGATGTTTTGGATTGGTCACGAGCGGCTAACTTGATCTGATTATATCCGGAGTATCCATCCATGAAGGAGAACATGGCATGCCCACCCGTGCTATCAACTAGGAGATCAATATTTGGGAGTGGATAGTCATCCTTCGGAGTAGCTTTATTGAGATCGCGAAAGTCAATACAAATTCGCACTTTGCCATTTTTCTTGGGAACTGCAACAATATTTGCCAACCAGTCCGAATAATCTATTGCTCGAATGAATCCTGCTTTAAGCAAGTCCTCAAGTCCTTCCTTGACCTGTTGCTCGATTCGAGGATCCATTTTTCTTAACTTCTGCTTAACAGGTTTCGCATCAGGCTTCAGAACGAGTCAATGTTCCACCAATTTAGGATCTAAACCTGGCATATCTTCATAAGTCCATGCGAACACTTCTTGGTACTGCTTAAGAAAGTCAATGAGCCTTTCCTTCTTATTTGTACTTAGGCTGGTGCCGATCTTGAGAATTTTCGGACTATCTTCTGAACCAATATTGATGTCCTTAGTCGGATCCTGGACTAGGGTCGATGGTTCATCTTGTTTCTGAATCGCTGCAAACTCTGGCAACTCTGGAAGCGACGAATCAAATTTTGTCATTTCTTCTGACTGCTTTGTGACCTTACTGTCCTCTGCTCTTACCCGGACCTGATGTATCTTTGTCGGTTTCGATAGGATTGAAGGATTGATGACTAATCTTTTTATCGGTTGAGAAGACATTCTGAAATTTTTAAAAAAGAATAGCTTTTAGAAAAAGTTCATTCACTATGACATAAATTGTATGAGAATAAAAAAGATAAGAATAATGAATTTTGAAGACAAATTACAGAGGAATAAGAGAAAGATGACATCCAGATAGACGAGAAATTTGATAACTTTATTGAAGACTTGGAATGAAATAAGGACATTTAAAATGAGCTGAAATGGAACATTGTCCCTACAAACTGTAGAAATCAAATGAATGGAATAGAAAAGACAGATGGTAGAAAATTTTTAATGGATCCCTTTAATGAAGACAGTATTTTTGTGAGATCTTTTGCCCATGAATCCTAGTCCTGCCTTGCGCGGATGATGATCAGGGACCACTGGCTCTAGTCGGCCATCTCTGTTCTTGCCCAAGCCTTTGAAAGGCTGATAACCATGCTTCAGTAACAGGTCAAACCCTTTCTTGGTTCTAACAAACTGCGGGAAAAGAGGATGGTCTTTGAAAGTACTGTAATCGAGACGACCTCCGATCTTAAAGAAATGTGGTCCTTGCCATTGGACCATCGCTGTTGTGTGATTTGTCTCTGATGTTGCTTCTAACTTTAGCATTTCAAGGCTTTCACTGAGAACAACCTCTTCACTTTCCCTAATGCTGGGGATATCAGCAGTATAAGTTGGCCTAGGGATCATAGGCTGAGGTAGCCTCTCTTCAGGATCTTCTCCCAAAACAGTAGTTATCATGCCACCTTTAGACCATTTGATGCACTGATGCAGAGTGGATGGTACAGCGTTGGCATTATGAATCCATGTTCTTCCCAGTAGAAGATTATACGTTGGTGGCACGTTGACGACATGGAAAAGCACTGTATGAACAGAGTAGTTGATAAATATTTCCAAGAAGATCTTTCCCTTTGCTGTCTGTCCATGATTATCGAACCCATAAATAGTGATCGGATCCGGTGTATACTCTTCTTCTTTTATACCCAGAGCCTTGGCAGTCATTTCAGGACAAATGTTGAGGCTACTGCCTCCATCTACAAGCACGTGGGGTACAGTCATTCCCCGGGTTCGCACCACAATGTACAGAGCATTGTTATGGAATGCGTGAGGTTTTGGCAGATCCTCATCTGAGAAGGTTATGGGAGCATTGGTCATGGCCTGATTAACAATCTGAGCCATGTCTTCAGGTGTGGTGCCTGGCTTGACCTTGATTTTTCGCAGTAAATCGTCCAGGACTTGCTGATGCTTAGGAGAGGCACGTGCCAACTCAAGGATAGGGATATTAGAGAGGGCAGTGATTGGTCTTTGCACTGTATCGACCTTTTCTTCTGATGTTCTCCCTTTTTCTGAAGTAGGTTTGACAAGGCTCTTGGGTAACCACGGCATTCTTTTGGCTACCTCTGGAGATACTCTAGCGGGCTCTCTCGAAACTTTCAGCTTACTGAATGCTGAAACGAGGTCCATCTTTTGAGAACTAGACTGGGCCTTATACAACACTAATACCTGATGTTGCACCTTGATATCACTGCTAGGGCATGGTCGGATATGATCTTGTGGCTGAAAGGGATGATCAGATATCATTGCTGTTGAGTCTGCAAGAAAGGCTGTTTTAGAATCTCCATTTTCTCATCTTCAGCCCCTTTTACCAACAGATTTTTGTCAATATAATCTTGTATGATGTTTTTTAGAACGAAACAGTTCTCGGTATCATGTCCCACAGTTCGGTGGAACTTGCAGAATCTGTCTTTCATTTTTCCCATAACCACTGGCAGGTCAGCTACCCTTGGAAGCTTAATCATATCACTGCCGAGCATATATTCTAATACCGTCTCGAGGGACTGGTCTAGAGGAGTAAACTTGCGGTTATAACTCCATCCTTCCCGCTTCGGCTTTTCTTGTGGTCTTGATCTCCGTTCGAGGGTCTACTGTGGCTGCTTATCATATTGAATAATCGACTTGCCTTTCTGATCACTTTTGTTGGGATTTGACCCTCCTGATGCATAATTGTGATTTTTTTCATTTTCTTTGTTCTGATTCTTACTGTTATTGGCAGAGTAGGTAAAATGGGCTTTCTTCTTTGATTTTTGTTGACTGTTATTCTTTGTAAACATAAAACCCTCATAAGATCCGTTCTCCATACTCAACTCGAGCCATTCGGCTCGTTCTGTCAGTTCTATGAAACTCTTTGATGGAGATGGAGAAATTAGTCCCCTTAGGGGTTGCGAGAAGTTTCTCAGGATCAAAGATAGTGCGTGTCTTTCTGCTATTGGCTCACACATCTTATTACAAGCGGATCTCCATCTATGAATGAAATCCCTGGCCTTCTCGTTTTCCTTCTGCCTCAGACTGCAGAGATGACTGAGAGTCGGGAGTGCTTCAGCATTGAATAGAAAGCGCTCAATAAACAAATTGACCACTTTATCAAACTCTTTAAGCTCTATGGGATTAATATGCTCTGAATACCATTTTGCTGCAATACCCTCCAGACTGCGAGGGAAACAAAGAAATAAGGCTCGGTTATTCCTCCTGAACTTGGAACACTCTGTAAAGAAAAGGGCGAGGTGTGACTTTGGGTCACCCGAACCATCAAACTTAATGAATTTCTTGGGGAGGTTATCGAGATCATCATCCCCATCCAGTGCATCATAGAAGTCTTCACTTGTAAAGACTCTTTTGCCCTTGTCACGAGCTTGAAGATCCTTAACCATCTTCATCACATCTTTGAGTTGTGACTGTGTAGGGTCGTCAACAGACTGATTCTTGGATTTGTAGGCCGACCCCTGCCCTTGAGTCAACCTTCTGAATTCTTGCTTGTTTTCATATTCTTTACCAGTATCATCTGTTGATTCTGACTCATCAGACATTACCTCATGACGATTCTGCTTTTTACTGATCTTCATATTTCTGGCCGCGTGACCCCTATCCTTCTGCTTGGTCTGAGTCTGCTCAGTACTGGCTTCAGCTTGCTCTGCCAGCATCTTGGTCATCATTTTCTTGAACATGATATACATCTGGGGATCCACGTCATCCTCCACCTGCTGTCTTTGACTTTTGGCTGATCGGGGGGAGTCCATTTCTTCTTCTGAAGTGACTGAGTACGCAACGCCTTCAACTGCTGCGGTTTTCTTTCCGGACCTTGTATGAACCATTGAATGTCACGACAACTCTCTGGAGATTGCTAACGCTCTCTGGAGATTGCTAACGCTCTCTGGAGATTGCTAACGCTCTCTGCAAGGCAGAACTGATGATTAGGATTTTGAAGTAAATTCGGTTTGGAGGAAAATATTTGTTGAGAATTTTGGTAGACAATTGAAATAATATCCCATTACTAGGGATTGAGTCATCGCTGGATTTACGACAATTGCGTTGCAATTCTTTGCAAAATAAACAACTGGAAAATATGCCTTGTTACCTAGGCAAGGTCGTCAAATCAAGATAGGATGAAATTTAAAGGAATTTTATTGAAGAAGAAAAAAAGACATGATTTTATTAATAATAGACTCGACAAAGGGGAGGGGGACGGACAATTTTCCACCACTTCTGATAATCAGAGGACACTCGAGGACCAGGAAAAATAGTAAGAGTAATAAAGGAATCCCAGCCATGTCTGGCAGAATGGTATGCTTCGGACCACTGATTTGATGCGAGGTCGAATTCTGGCAGAACCCCTGCTAGTGGACGAATCTCTACACGCTTCTGCCTCTGAGAGAACTGTCTGACACACCGCTCTGGATGGTAGTATGCGCAGAAGAATGGGCCAAGTAACCTGAACCGCTTGCCGTATGCATATGTATATCTGGGAGGTGATTCCTGACGATCAAAGTAGTCCCATACGACTTCTTCCTCCTGAAGGTTGTCGATCAAGAATCGGTATCGAGCAATTGGAAGACGCTTTTCACCATTGTATCTAAATGAACTGGCTCGGGCGGGCACATGCCGGAGGAACCAAGATTGCAAGGCATAGGTGCACCCTTCGACTAGGATCGACTCTCCGAGTGTGAAGCGGGTCAACCCTCGGTATAGAAAAGTGAGTGCGGCCATGGCTATGGAGAGGTGGCTAGTCTGTCGACTTCCCCATCTCCTTAGAAGCTGAACTATTCTGATATCTATATAATTTTGTCCATCAGGAAAGAAAGCTAATCCCACCGTGCACAGAACTATCGCATGCTGAATTCTCTCTTGAGTTGTCCTGGACAATGAGCTGACCTCTACAAATGTTTCATACTGCTTGTAGATTTCGAGCAGGTCCACATATTCATTTCCATCCTCCTCTATCAATGGCCAAGACTTGCGTCCTGTCATGCGAGCTAAAGCGTCTCGGGGATCCAGACCCTTGACATTGATCAAAAACTGTTTCTCCAATGGATCTCCAGGCTGACCGGCTGGCTCGGGCAATCCCATAATCTCTGAAAATTCATCTATCAGTATTGTCATCTCGCCCCACGGGAACCAGAAGGTAGAAGTACTCGGATTCCACCATTCTGCTAGTGCATGGATCAAATTGTCATTGACTGTCTACTTTCCCACTGCGGACGCCAGTTCTAACCCACAATCGTCCAAGTGGTCCGGAAACATACGAGAGAAATTCTCGAGCCATAAATAGTACCACCGGGGAAAGAAGGATTCGGTGCTGAGGACTCGATGTTCAGGAAGACTTTGTCGCACCTCGTAGGAGATGTGACCCTCAGGGAAGACTGAATCAAGCTGACTGGATGCCATCGGACTGGAAATCATGGAAAATTGGAATAAGACTTGGGAAAATACAAGAAATTTGAGGAAAATGCAGGCAGGATAAAAATAAAGCAAGAAATTCGAGATCCAGAAGACAGGAAAGATGAGAAATCACCTGGAGTTTTGAGGAAAATGTAGGAATTTTATGAAAATCGTCCAGGGTTTAATGAAATATAAGGAAGTACTTCATAAAATGAAGTATTTTGAAAATCGTCCAGGATTTAAAACATGGACAGTACATGAACATGGATTGGGGATTTTTGGAAAACTCGTCCAGTATTTTTTTAGAAAATTGGGAAAATATGGAAAATAAAAAGGACATGATTATAACACATTCTGCACAAACAAGTATGCACATACAACATTCCCTAAAAGCTGACTCTAGATGCACAAATTTTGAAATAGTTGTAGGACCCTAATCCTAACTCTAAGGTTCAGATCATCTGTGTCCAATCATGCTATGCCTATATACTCAAGCCAAGGCTCGATTGTAAACACCCCAAATTTTCACCCTTATCCAGTGCTTACATTTCATGTGTCATTGCATATCATTGCATGCATTCGGCATACCATTTCATTGCACAGCATAGCATTGCATGTCATTACATCTCATCTTCGAGATCCAACACTCCTGTTTTCAAAACACTCAATCCAGATTTGAATTTTAAAGCTTTATTTCAAAATCAATTTCAAAACCTGGGTTTTTATTCAATACTCTGTCATTTTCCAACCCCAGGACTTTATATTTCGAAATATTTTCTCAAGGAAACAATCTGGATTCATTTCAAATTCAAATTTTAGTCGATTTCAATTCACAGATGAGACCCATTGAGGTGGTGTCGCTTCTGAATTCCTCTATTCATCAAATTTCTCAAATTTTTGAAAGTTTCAGTCCGATCAGGACTCTGTCTCAGAGTCCTAATCCAGTTTTTAAGTCTGTTTTACTTTCATTTTCAGTCTTTTTCGATTATTTTCAAATTTTAGGTCATTTTACAGAGTCCAGGTAGTTCAGGACTCTATTTTAGAGTTCGGTCGAGTTAGGAGTCTAACCCTGACTGTGTTTTCTGACTTATTTCATCATTTCTTGATAAAATCTTTTGAAAATTCTTTCATTTGGCTTTTAAAATCTAAAATCTCAGAGTCCTAAGAGTTCAGGACTCTAACCCGGAGTTCCAGTATGCTTGAGACCCTATTTTCAAAGATCTTGAATTTTAATTATAAATTTTAACCCCTTTTCAAAGGTATTTTCAGTGTTTATTTCAAAATTTGCAAAACTCGATGTGGGCCCACTCAGTTGGTACCATATCCAGAGGAGTCCTGACCCAGTTAGGACCCTATGACATTTCAAAAATTTTAATTTCAAAGTTTACTTTTGAAAATCTTTTGAAAACTTTCTCAATTTCCAGTTTTAAAATCATTTTTTTAAAAAAAAACTCAAGTAGGGCCCACTCGGGGTGGCGCCATATTCGAGTAAGTCAGGGCTAGACTAGGGTTAGTCATTGTCCTAGTTAGGTTAGAGGTTTAGAGGAGTCAAAATCAATTTTAAAAATCCATTTTATTTAAGTTTTAAACCATTGGTTTTTAAAGGTTTTAAATTCAGGTTTTAAAAACCAAATGTGGGTCCATACTAGGTGGTACCACATTTGGACTTTTTAGGGTTTAATTAGGTGTTAATTAAGGTTTAATTAGAGTTCATTTAGGGTTAGAAAACCACAAAAAATCATTGCCTTTAGTGGATTTATTAGAAAGAGTCCTAAAAAAATGAAAAAACCTCTTAATTAACCTTAATTAAGTGACTTTTTGAAAAACTATAAAAAGGGACCTAAGGGGGGCCAAAAGGGGGGCTCTTTTCTCTCAAATTTTCGTGGCCTATCTCTCCTCTCCAGCACCTCCACCTTCCTCCATTGCAGCTGCAAGCACCAAGGTAATATTTTTAATATTTTTTAGTTTTATTTAATACTTTTTCATGTTTTAAATCAATTTTAGCCATTGGTGTCATCCCCTTCATGGATTAAACCACGGATTCAACCTCAAGAACCATCAAGAATCAGCAAAAACGACCCAAGAAGGTGATCTAACCCTGTTTTGGATGATTTACACAGATTTTAATCCATTAGAATTGATTTTAATATGATTCTTTACATTATTAACCAATAAAATATATGATTTACCCCTTTTAATGGGTTAAATCTATGTTTTAAAGGTTATATCAAATTCCAGCCATTGATTCCCTGTTTTTATTTTATTTTCATGGTTTATTTATGTTTGGTTTACGTTCTATAGCATAGAAATAAGTTTTATTTACTGTTTTATGGTTCATTTTATTTATTTACATTAGTTAATGCATGGTTTTTCAAGTTTCTTAAATTTCTGGGTGTTTTAGGTTTAGAACAGTAAAGATGATGTTATTTCGGATTGAAGCACTCATTGTTTATTTCTGATTTGTTTATATGTGATGCATGCATGAGTTAGTGAGCTACTGTAGAAAAATCAGAGGTTTTGGATCTCGGGAACCCTGCCAAAAAATCAGACATCAAATCGGGTTTTTAAAGCTTTAAAATCGTGGTTAAAATCAAGAAGGTAACTTGCTGTTATGATATTTCTCTTATCTTATATCCGATTTTAGATCTGTAAAGTGATATGGATTCACATTGAGTAGATCTGTCTTCTGTGAAATTTTCAGATTTTTTTATCACTGTTTAGTATTTCCCCTTTCATAGAATCGGTTTTTAAGTTTAAAACTCGTTAGGGTTTACCAAAACCCTAATCAGACTTGTGTTAGTCATAAATCCCAAACCACAGATCCGATTTTAGATCTTTAAAAAGTGAGTATTGTTATTTTTTTGTCTACTGTTCACCACTAAAATTTCAGAATTTTTTGTTTAGGATTGCTATTTATTCCTGTATTTTCAATCTGAAGTAGCTGTTTTAATCCCTGTTAAAAGTGATATATTTTAGCCCAGATTGCCGGAAGGGTTTCTCCCTAACCGGAGATGATTTTTCCGATCTGTAAATTGGGAAATCTTTGTTTTTTGTCTTAGTTAGTCTCTGTAAAATTTCATAAATTTACATGGAGATTTGACCCCTGGTTCAGGTCTTGGACTGAGACTGGTTGGTGAATTAGGTCAAAAATAGCATATTTTTAGGGTTTAATGCAATTTTCGGATTAATTTAATGTCAAAAAAATATTTTTATAATTCCAATTCGATATTAGGGTTATACAAAGTGCAGGTACCAATTTTTATGTATTTTGGAATCCATTTGATGGCTGAATTAAGCAAATTGCAAAACCGGGTTCCTGAAAGATCCAAAAACATTGCAAAAATCACAAAATTTGTGATATTATTGAATTTTCGTGCATAAGCATATGGTTTTAGGATTTTATTATGTTCATAAGAATCTTAGAATACTTTAGGTTTAATTTTGTAGTTATTTGATTTCATTTAGGTCATAAAACCCAATTTTTTACCAAAATCTCTTTCTAAAAACCCTGATTTCAAGGCCATAGTCTTGCTATCGGGGGCAATTTGGTCATTTGACCTAAATTTCGAAATCCCTAACCCTAATTTCATATTTTTAATCATGTCATAGTATATTTGGTTTGAGTTTATTCCATTCAAATTTCAAAACTTGCATTTTATCAAAATATCTTTCTAAAAACCCTAATTTCAAGGCCATAGTCTTGTTATTAGGGGTATTTTGGTCATTTTAACCCCAATTTTGAAATTTCATATTTTACCTTTATTATTTCTTCATATTTTATCATTTTGATTTAAGGGAATCATGGCAAAAAGGCTTATATCTAGCAAAATCCAACAATTTTCTGATATTGTTGGATAAATCTAGAAAAGCCAACATATATTCATTAACCAAGTTTTCTAGTTTTGCAGGTACATTGAAGACTTTATTTTTCATGTATTTAAATTTCAATAGTGATGTAATTTGTAATTAAACTTTGGAATAAGAATTTACATTTCCTGCTTAGCTTAGGTTGCATTGCATATAGTTTATTTTTATAATTTTAATGTGTGATGGATGATGATTCATGCATATTTTTACAAATTCACCATGGTCTACACGAATGGCACATGCACTAGCTTCTATGAAGTTTATAAACTTGGTGGAATTTGTATTTATGGCCATAGTCAGAATACGAATGATACTCAGATTTATAATCTTCACATTAGCCACATTCAGCCTACACTCTTAGGCTAACTTCAAAATGCACTGCATTTCTCAAAAATACAAAAAGTATTTCTCAATTCTTCAAATCCATATTCATTCATTTCATGCATTTATCAACTCCAATTCAAAATCCAAGTCAAGGAAATTGAATTCCTCAAAATCTTCTAAGTCTTATAGCAAAATCCATTTTCCCAAAAGCATTGAATTTCAAAGAATATTTCAAGTATTTCCCAAGTTCCAAATTCAAATTTTCTAAGTTAGAATTTCAATTTCCAAGTTTGAATTCAGAGAAACCAAGTCTCTCAGAATCGATTTTCACCAAATGTCAAGGATTCCTCAAAATCGATTTTATTTCTCTCAGAAGTATATTTCAAATCCCAATTCACGATTTTCCAAGATTTACATTTTCTAAATATTTCAATCATTCAAAGCAAACATCATGTTTTCAAAATGTGCATTTCTAAAAATTCATTGCACATGCCTGATTCTATGTGCATTTAGAAATTAGAATATGATTTGGACAAGTTGAATAGAGTAGAGCATAAGATTGATCCTTGGTTCAATTACCCCTGTTAAAGGTGGCAGGAACGGTTGAACCTCGTACCGACAGGCGAGTCCCATTCTACGGAATTTTCCCGCATTTTAAAAACGGAGGCGAGTTATTTTCAAAAACTTTTTCAAAGGTCAGTTTGATTTGCAAAAAGTTAAAAATTTTGCGATGATAACAGGTTTGGCGACCGAGATGGGACCTGTCTTCGCCTGATCAATCTAATGCTCTACTTAGTTCAAATTGTCAAAATCGATTTCCATGGAATGTCAGCTTTGCTTTATGATATCATGTGAACCTAGGAGCCTAGGCTTGAACTCAGCTGACATGGAATACATATAGACTAGGTATGGTTTGGTAGGACCATATTGAGGAGGAAATTTTCATGCTCACATAGACTTAGGTCTAATACAACCCTCCTCAATCTAGGTTTGATTGAAAACAATGCTTGCTTCTTCAAATATTTCAAAAATCTATCTCTTTAGGACTTAGAGCCTTCTATTTGATTGCATGAGCTCATGTTTTTCAAAAATCACCCCACCTATATTGTCCCGGTCTTCACGTTGTTGGGCTCTCTTCCAGAACCATAGTTCGGGATAGAGCCTCACAACTGGGCCACTTATTTGGGTGAAAACCCCCCTGCCACGTACCAAGGGCCATAGTCCAACGTATATCGGCATGTGCTCAAGGATGTTGGAAAACTTGAACCTAGAACCGGAGAAATTGATTTTATGCCACGTACATCGAGCCTTGGCTTGAGTATATAGGCATAACTGGATTGGATACAGTTGATCTGAACCTTAGAGTTAGGATTAAGGTCCCACAGCCATTTCAAAATTTGTGCATCTAGAGTCAGCTTTTAGGGAATGCTGTTTGTGCATACTTGTTTATGCAGAATTTGATTGAATGTGTTATTTCCTTTTTATTTTCCATATTTTTCCTAATTTTCTAAAATACTGGAGGATTTTCTCAAAATTCCCCAATCTATGTCCATGTACTGTCCATGTTTTCAAACCTTGAATGATTTTCCAAATACTTCATTTTCCATTTATTTCTTCAAACCCTGGACGATTTTTCAAATTTCCCTTAATTTTCTTCAAAACTCCAGGTGATTTCCCATCTCTCCTGTCTTCTGGATCTCGAATTTCCTACTTTATTTTTATCCTGCCTGCATTTTCCTCAATTTTCCTGTATTTTTCCAAGTCTTATTCCAATTTTCCATGTTTTCCAGTCCAATGGCATCCAGTCAGCTTGATTCAGTCTTCCCTGAGGGTCACATCTCCTACGAGGTGCGACAAAGTCTTCCCGAACATCGAGTCCTCAGCACCGGATCCTTCTTTCCACGGTGGTATTATTCATGGTTCAAGAACTTCTCTCGTAGGTTTTTGGACCATCTGGACGAGTGTGGATTGGAACTGGCGTCCGCAGTGGGAAAGCAGACAGTCAACGGCAACTTGATTCATGCACTAGCAGAGCGGTGGAATCCGAGCACTTCTACCTTCTGGTTCCCGTGGGGCGAGATGACAGTACTGATGGATGAATTTTCAGAGATTATGGGATTGCCCGAGCCAGCCGGTCAGCCTAGAGATCCATTGGAGAAATAGTTTCTGATTAATATTAAGGGTCTGGACCCTAAGGATGCCTTAGCTCGCATGACAGGGCGTAAGTCTTGGCCACTGATCAAAGAAGATGAAAATGAATACGTGAGCCTGATCGAAATCTACAGACAGTATGGGACATTCGTAGAAGTCAGCTCGTTGTCCAGGACAACTCGAGAAAGAATTCAGCATGCGATGGTTCTGTGCATGGTGGGATTAGCTTTCTTTCCCGACGGACGGAATTATATGGATATCAGAATAGTTCAGCTTCTAAGGAGATGGGGAAGTCGACAGACCAGCCGCCTCTCCATTGCCATGGCCGCACTCGCCTTTCCTATACCGAGGGTTGACCCGTTTCACACTCGGAGAATCCATTCTAGTCGAAGGGTGCACCTATGCCTTGCAGTCTTGGTTCCTCCGACATGTGCCAGTCCGAGCCAGTTCCTTCAGATACGATGGTGAAAAGCTTCTTCCAGTTGCACGATACCGGTTCTTGATCGACAACCTTCAGGAGGAAGAGGTCGTATGGGACTACTTTGATCGCCAGGAATCACCTCCCAGATATACTTATGCATATGGCAAGCGATTCAGGCTACTTGGCCCATTCTTCTGCGCATACTATCATCCAGAGCGGTGTGTCAGGCAGTTCTCTCAGAGGCAGAAGCGCGTAGAGATTCATCCACTAGCAGGGGTTCTGCCAGAATTCGATCTCACATCAGATCAGTGGTCCGAAGCATACCATTCTTCCAGACATGGCTGGGATTCCTTTGTCAGTCTTACTATTTTTCCTGGTCCTCGTGTATCTTCTTATTATCCGGAGTGGCGGAAAATTGTCTGTCCCCCTCCCCTCTGTCAAGTGTATTATTGATAAAATCATGTTTTTCCCCTCAATAAAATTCCTTTATTTTACATCTCATCTTGGTTTGACGACCTCGCCTAGGTAACAAGGCATATTTTCAGTTGTTTATCCTGCAAAGAATAGCAACACAATGGTCGTAATCCCAGCGATGACTCAATCCCTAGTAATGGGATATTATTTCAATTGTCTACCAAAATTCTCAACAAATATTTTCCTCTAAACCAAATTTCCTTCAGAAGCCTAACCATCAGTTCTGCCCTGCAGAGAGCATCAGCAACATCCAAGAGAACATTTGTGATACCCGATGGTTCATACAAGATCCAGAAAGAAAACCACATCAGTTGAAGGCGTCGCGTACTCAGTAGCTTCAGAAGAAGTGATGGACTCACCTCGATCCATCCAGAGTCAGGGTCAGCAGGCGGATGATGGCATCGATCCCCAAATGTACGTCATGTTCAAAAAAATGATGACCAAGATGCTGGCAGAGCAAGCTGAGGCCAGTACTGAGCAAATTCAGACCAAACAGAAAGATAAGGGTCATGCCGTCAAGAATGTGAAGATCAGCAAAAAGCAGAATCGCCATGAGGAAATGTCTGATGAGTCAGAATCAGCAGATGATACTGACAAAGAGTATGAAAACAAGCAAGAATTCAAAAGGTCGATTCAGGGGCAGGGGTCGGCCTACAAATCCAAGAATCAGTCTATTGATGACCCTACGCAGTCACAACTGAAAGATGTGATGAAGATGGTTAAGGATCTTCAAGCTCGTGACAAGGGCAAAAGAGTCTTTACAAGTGAAAACTTCTATGATGCATTGGATGGGGATGATGATCTCGATAACCTCCAAAAGAAATTCATTAAGTTTGATGGTTCGGGTGACCCAAAGTCACACCTCGCCCTTTTCTTTACAGAGTGTTCCAAGTTCAGGAGGAATAACCGAGCCTTATTTCTTTGTTTCCCTCGCAGTCTGGAGGGTATTGCAGCAAAATGGTATTCAGAGCATATTAATCCCATAGTGCTTAAAGAGTTTGATAAAGTGGTCAATTTGTTTATTGAGCGCTTTTTATTCAATGTTGAAGCACTCCCGACTCTCAGTCATCTGAGGCAGAAGGAAAACGAGAAGGCCAGGGATTTCATTCATAGATGGAGATCCGCTTGCAATAAGATGCGTGAGCCAATAGCAGAAGGACACGCACTATCTTTGATCCTGAGCAACTTCTCGCAACCCCTGAGGGGACTGATTTCTACATCTCCATCGAAGAGCTTCATAGAACTGATAGAACGAGCTGAATGGATTGAGTTGAGTATGGAAAATGGATCTTATGAAGGTTTCATATGCACCAAAAGCAGCAGTCAGCAGGAATCTAACAAGAAAACCCATTTTACCTACTCTACCAGCAACAACAAGAACCATTATAAGGGAAATGTGAAAGATCACAGCTCTGGCCCAGAGGGACCAAACCCCAACAAAAATGAGCAAAAAGGTGAGTCGATTCCCCAGTATGATAAGCAACCTCAGCGATCTTTTGAGCAAGGGTCGAGACCTCGAGAAAAGTCGAAGCACGACAACTGGAGTTTTAAACGTGACTTTACTCCCCTAGATCAACCGTGTGAAGAAATCCTTGAATATATGTTGGTCAAAGAGATGATTAAGCTCCCAAGAGTCGATGATCCTCCTATCACTAGGAGAAGATTTAAAGATCAATTCTGCAAGTTTCATCGGGCCATGGGGCATGATACCGAGTACTATTTCGTTCTCAGGAATATTATTCAAGACTATATCGATAAAAATATCCTTATGGAAGGCAAAGAAGAAGATAAAGCAACCAGCTCATCAGCCCCTTAAGAGCGACAAGGCCATCACTCTTTCATTCTTGCATTTTGCTTTCGTCATTTTGTATGGATGGCATGGTCTCATCTCTTTCATCAATAAAATTATCAATCTTCCTCATAGTTTGGCATCATCTTTTGTATTTCTCCTTCTTTACAAAATGTCTTTTTTTACAAGGAGTAACCTCTTTCAGAGTGTCTCCCGAATTCATCAAGAAGCACATCGTCAATCTTTCCACTGTTATCTTCAGAGAACATTCCCCAAATATCAATTATTTATCCTTTCATCCAATATCTTACTCCCCCATTACACTGGGGCATTATTTTAAAAATTGTCTTCAAAACATCCTGTATGCAGGCAGGTACAAGCAAATCTCTCATTTTGCACACATGTGTACTCATTCACATCATTTTGCATTTGCATGCATTCATTTGCATTTTTGCATACATCAACTTGCATCAATCCAATACCCATTTAGGATAAGGGATGAATTCTGAGACTCGTGGCATTTGTCTAGGTCAGCGTGAGGGTAAAAGATTGAAAATCTCACATTACAATCATCAAGCGCTTTCTAAACACCAACCTTTTTCAAGTTCGTCCTGCGGGCCGAGTTTTTATCAAAACCATTTTTACCGGTCAACCTTCGGGTGAAGCCTACTTTCTAAATCCAGTTTTCACTGGTCGAACTTCTTAAATCCGGTTTTTACTGGTCGAACTTCCTAAATCCGGTTTTTACTGGTCGAACTTCCTGAATCCAGTTTTCACTGGTCGAACTTTCTAAATCCAGTTTTCACTGGCCGGACTTCTTAAATCCGGTTTTCACTGGTCGAACTTCCTAAATCCGGTTTTCACTGGTCGAACTTCCTAAATCCGGTTTTTACTGGTCGAACTTCTTGAATCCAGTTTTCGCTGGTCGAACTTCTTAAATCCAGTTTTCACTGGTCGAACTTCCTGAATCCAGTTTTCACTGGTCGAACTTCCTGAATCTGTTTTTACTGGTCGAACCCTCTAAATTCAGTATTCACTGGTCAGACTTTTTCAAAGCCCAGCGTTCGTGCGGGTACTTTTTTTTTAAAGTCCAGTGCTCGTACTGGTATCCTTTAAAAATCCAGTGCTCATACTGGTAAACTTTCAAAATCCAGTGTTCGTGCTGGTAAACTTTCAAAACCCAGTGCTCGTACTGGTAGCCATTTAAAACCCAGTGCTCGTACTGGTAACCATTTAAAATTCAGTGCTCGTACTGGTAATCTTTCAAAATCCAGTGCTCGTACTGGTAATTTTCTAAAATCCAGCGCTCGTACTGGTAATCTTCCAAAACTCGGTATTCGTATTGATAATTTTTTAAAACATAATGCTTGTATTGGCATATTTTCAAAATCCGGTGTTTACACTGGTACACTTTAAAATTCAGTGTCCACTGATTTAGTTTTCCTTCGAAATTCGAGTTCCGACTCAAATTTCTTTTCCTTCCAACCGATTTAGTTTTTCTTCGGAATTCGAGTTCCGACTCGAATTTCTTTTCCTTCCAACCGGTTTAGTTTTCCTTTGGGATTCGAGTTCCGACTCGAATTTCTTTTCCTTTTGGTTAACCCAATTTTCCTTCTGGAATTCGAGTCCCGACTCAAATTTCTTTTCATTCTAACCGGTTTAGTTTTCCTTCGAGATTCGAGTTCTGACTCGAATCTTCTTTCCTTCTAGTTGATCCAGTTTTCCTTTGGGATTCGGGTTCCGACTCGAATTTCTTCTCCTTCCAAATTGATCTACCTTTCCTTCAAAGATTCGGGTTCCGATCCGAGTTTTCCTTTCCTTCAGAGTTGGTCTAGAAGATCCGAGTCCCGACTTGAATCTTCTTCCAAATCCAATTCAGAATTGGTCTAGAAAATCAGAGTTCTGACTCGAATTTTCTTTCAAATCCAATTCGCTTAGCTTTCCTTTACAAGTTTGAACTTCTACTCAAACTATCCTGCGAGTTGGTCTAGAAGATCCGAGTTCTGACTCGAATTGTCTTTCAAAATCCAATTCATCTAGTTTTCCTTGAAGAATTGAATTCCGATTCGAATCTTCCCTCAAAAACCCATTTTAGCACCTGGTCCATTCAAAGCTCACAAGTTGGAATCATTCCTTCTTAAGCTATGATCCTTAGGTTAAATCCCTATGGAATAGATAGTTCGTAGGTCGAATCCCTACAGAACTCATGTCGTTCTCAGTGAACCAAGGCCGTTCTCAATCGAACCAATGTCGTTCTTAGGCTGAATCCCTATAGAACCTATGTCATTCTCAGTAAACCAATTCACAATTTCGACCTTCGGGTCGATCAATTTTCAATTTTCAATTATCAATTTCCAAATTTCCAATTTCCAATTTCCAATTTCCAATTTCCAATTTCCAATTTCCAATTTCCAATTTCCAATTTCCAATTTCCAATTTCAAAGTTCCAATTTCCAAATTTCGACCTTTTGAGTCACCCAATACCCAATTTCAATTATTTTCTCTTGCGAGAGACCCTTTGTATAGGGAGAGTTCGAGGGAGCTCGCTCTTTTCGCATGCTATCCAATTCGTTCACTTAGCCCCTTTTTAGGGAGAGTTTGAAGGGACTCGTGCCTTTGTGAACCGTTTGCAAAACAAAATTCCAATTTCACACAAGGAACCCTTTTTATAGGGAGAGACTCGACGGAGACTTGCTTTCCTTGTGGCCCCATAATTTCAGACTAGGCCATTTCATCATGAAGGACCCTCTTTTCAGGGAGAGTGTGATGAACTCGTTCCTTCATGACCAATTTACCAACCTCACCAATTTCGGCCCCCTTTCCATAAGAGAAGCCTAATGTTAGGAAGTTTTGACGAAAGCTTAATTTCTCTTCGAAAGTTCGTTTTGCAAACACCTCCTCTTCAGGGAAGAGAGGAGTAATTCCCAATTTCAATTTCTGAATCTTCTCCTTTGGGGAAAGGAGAAGAGAATTTTTGTCATGGATGTGTTGCGTTGTGCTTCAAATGCTCACTTTCACAAAAGGATTTCAAGAAAATTTTGCCAATTTATCATTAAATATTTGTTGATCTCAAAAATCTTTATTGCACAAAATTATTACTTCAGAATACCTCCACTATTACTTCCGAAAGGACAATGCTTTCGCGAAAAAGGATTCAAAATTCAAAATCTTTCTATTGGCCAACCAAAAGGATGAAGGATAAATCCTCGATATAGCCAGCAAAGAGAATTCAATGTTGTTGCAAAGCCATAAGTGATTGATATTGATCGCAGTCAATGACACATTTTTAAAGACCATTCTTGAAAAATAAAGCAGTCGAAATATCCTGGGTGACACAGAAAAAATCCACTCAATCTCCATATCTCCTCAAACACCCAAGCTGCAATTAAATATCTGCAAAAGGGATCTCTCAATTGTCGTCAAAATGAAGGCGAATTAAGCGAGTCGACCCCCGGGGCCAAAGAAGATTTGGATCATCTCCAAGATGATGGAGTTTGTGACGGATCCTTCCAGGGAAAGTTCAGATCACCGTCGAGATGAAGGCGAGTGTGATGAGCCTACCGACAAACCCTAAAAGATATTTAATTCCAGCTATCATCAAGAGATTCCCAACCAATAAGCCAATAACTATTAAGATAATCCCTGAGAGAAAAGAAGGATCGGAACATCTCTAAGATGAAGGAGTTTGTGACGTACCCTTCCAAAAAAAAAGAGAGAGAGACAAGTCAGGACATCTCCAAAATGAAGGATGATGTAATTCCCGAAAAATCCAAGAGAGCTCCAATCTGCTAAAAAAAAAAAGAGTGCAGAAAGATCATCATGAGAAAAGAATCCCAGGATATCAGACTGCCAAATCTATCAAGAATCTTCTTTAATTTTGTGAAATCCTTTTATCAATATTCTTTCACCAATAGCTCTCGCAATATCAAGAATACTTTCTTTCCCGTCCATATCAAGGAAATTGATAGCTTCCTTGAAAGAAAGTCAATCGCAAGCAATTTGAATTTGAATCTTGATTCTACAGAGTTAAGCCCAGTCGGAGGTAATACTTCAGGTAGAAAAGAGGGAATACTTTCAAAACAATGCGCATCACTTTCAATTATTTTGAATCAACAACAATTTTCAACATTTTGACAATATTTTCTAGCTATCCTGGCGTGAAGCGAGAGCTTGAGGTTCATCTTTGGCACATCCTGACATCAGTTGTTATCCCTTTTAGGACTTGATAACGGGAGTTTTCAAGATTCCTTCCCTTCTTTGGTATAATCTGAGCGCACGGGCTCTCAGATTCGCACACTTCCCTGTGTCCCCACTGTCCCACCATAGACAGTCCAATTTCGGCTTGAGGTTAAGCCACCAATTTCAGCAAAAGGCAATTTCAAAAGTTAATTAGTCTCAGCAATGAGGCACCCAAAATCAATCCCTTTTCAAACTTTAGGGACCCCAATTTTCTTCCTTTTGCAAAACCCCTATCGGATTCATTGTGCAGAAATCCGAAGGTTCCATCACGGTCTCTTCTTTCGAGGATTCCGTTCATTTTCTGCCCAATCAGGTCAAGGGTATAAACCTGAGCCTCATTTGATGAGGTATTTCATTTTCAGCCCAATCAGGTTAAGGGTACAAACCTGAGCCTCCATTGATGAGGTATTTCATTTTTTTTGCCCAATCAGGTTAAGGGTATAAACCTGGGCCTCCTTTGATGAGGTATTTCATTTTCTGCCCAATCAGGTTAAGGGTATAAACCTGGGCCTCCTTTGATGAGGTATTTCATTTTCTGCCCAATCAGGTTAAGGGTATAAACCTGGGCCTCCTTTGATGAGGTATTCCATTTTCCACCCAATCAGGTTAAGGGTACAAACCTAAGCTTCACTTTGATGAGGTATTTCATTTCCCGGTCAGGTTAAGGGTCAAACCTGAGCTTCATTTCTACACGAGGTATTTTCTGTCCCATCCAGGTTAAGGGCAAAACCTGAATCTCACTTCTTTTCGAAGTAAAATTTTCTCCTTATTCTTCATTCCATATCTACCATCATCACTTGAACTAATTCTTTCATACCCAGTCAGATTCATCTAACTGGGGCATTTTTATGGTTCAAATTTGGTATGTTTTCTTTGCCACTAAGCTCGGCTTTCAACCGGCTTAGCAGCAAAGAGGGGCATCTGTAAACACCCCAAATTTTCACCCTTATCAAGTGCTTACATTTCATGTGTCATTGCATATCATTGCATGCATTCGGCATACCATTTCATTGCACAGCATAGCATTGCATGTCATTACATCTCATCTTCGAGATACAACACTTCTGTTTTCAAAACATTCAATCCAGATTTGAATTTTAAAGCTTTATTTCAAAATCAATTTCAAAACCTGGGTTTTTATTCAATACTCTGTCATTTTCCAACCCCAGGACTTTATAT